>NC_072043.1:5659657-5728579 GCF_027791375.1 Indicator indicator
CCTCCTGCTTTTTCCTCAAAGACTTTACAGCTCAGCAGGAGAGATCATAATAATAATTAAAAAAGCCAACCAGGGCTATAAATAAAACGAGAGACAATGAAAGAAAGAAGCACATGCGGTGTTTAGAGGCAGCTAAGCCACCACGCTGAGCTCTTCGGAGAGAAGCCCTCCTATGTGTCCTCCTAGCTGTCCTGAATTTATTCCTTTGTGGCCAGATCTGATGCTCTATCTTCAGAGCTCCAGGGAGACCTTAGGGAAGTCTTCCAGTACCTGAAGGAGGGCTAGAAGAAAGCTGGGGAGGGACTTTTTACAAGGGCTTGTGATAGGATGAGAGGGAATGGAGTGAAGCTGGAAGAAGGGAGTTTTAGACTGGGGATTAGGAGTAAATTCTTCACAGTGAGGGTGGTGAGACATTGGAACAGGTTGCCCAGGGAGGTTGTGGATGCCCCCTCCCTGGAGGTGTTCAAGGCCAGGTTAGAAGAGGCCTTGAGCAACCTGGGCTAGTGGACATGGGGGTGGAACTGGGTGATCTTTAAAGTTCCTTCCAACCAAAACCCTTCTAAGGTTGGTGAGAGCCTGGAATGGGTTGTCCAGGGAGGTGGTTGAGGTCCCATCCCTGGAACTGTTTAAGGCCAGGCTGGATGAGGCTCTGGCCAGCCTGATCTAGTGTGAGGTGTCCCTGCCCATGGCAGGGGCTTGGAACTGGCTGATCCTTGTGGTTCCTTCCAACCCTGACTGATTCTAGGATTCAAAGATCTCGACCTGGTCACTCAGCACTATGACCATGAGTGACCAGTTGTGTGACAACATTCTGAATGATGCCCAAGAGCATGGAGAAGGGGAGGGCTGTTACCAACCCCTTCTTTTTGGGGTGCAGAGGTGATGGAGAGATGCTCAGAGGGCTGCTCATGGGAGGATTAGGTTGGATATCAGAAAGAATTTCATGGCTGCAAGAGTGGTCAGGCATTGGAAGAGGCTGCCCAGGGAGGTGGTGGAGGCACCCCATGCCAGGGAGGTGTTCAAGAAGCATAGACTTGGCACTCTGGGACATGGTTTAATGGCTCTCTCCATCACTGAAAACATCTCAGTGGTACACCTCCCCTGGAGACATTCCTTTCTCTGGCAGTTCTGCTTGCAGGCAGCTCCCACCTGAAGCACCCACCTAACAAAGCTGGGTTTCACTCCAGCCAAGCCTTCATCATTATTAATCTTTACAAGAGGTAGCAGAGGATGGCACTGATCAAATGATATCTGCATTAGCAGGAACACAGCAGAGCTGTCACTGCATTATGCAGCTCCTTCTCCCTCTCAGTACTCACAGTAGCTTAAGGGCTAAACAAACTTGGTGTGAGGAAGGAAGGGAGGGTGGAAACCTTTTGCCTCCTCCATACAATTAACAGTGGGCTGTGGGAAATGGCAGTGATGCCTGGCAGCTTGAGGCCAGGGAAGTCATGTGGGGTTGGGATGCCAGGAAGGCAGAGGAGCCAGCTAGGACCCAGCCCTAGCCAGAAGGATGCTGCTCAGCCTCAGTGCTGAACCTGCTCCTGGTGGACACAAGTCTTCAGCATCAACTTGCCTCTTTTTTTCATGAAGAGACCAGATGTGGCTCCTGGAAAACAAACTTCCCTCTTCAAGCTCAGAGGAGGCTGTGGTGGTCAGGGTTAGAGACGCTACAAGAAGGATGAGAAGAATGAGAAGAGGGTACCACCTCTGCTGAGCTTCTGTAGCAAGTTGCCTCTGGCCAGGCATTGGCACAGGCTGCCCAGGGAGGTGGTGGCATCCCCATCCCTGGAGGTGTTCAAGGGAGGTGTGGCCATGGTGGAAATGTTTAATGGCCATGGTGGTCTTACACTGATGGTTGGACTCGATGGTCTTAGAGCTCTTTTCCAAATGAAACAATTCTATGATTCTATGAATGATGAATCTCTCCCTGCTGAGGACAGGCTGAGGCTTGGAGCAGAGGAGCCCAAGGGGTGCCCTCATTCATTTTATAGAGATGTGAAGGGAAGTGTTGGCAGGCCAGAGCCAGGCTCTGCTCAGTGATATCTGATGAGAGCACAGGGGGCAATGGGTGCAAGCTGGAGCAGGGGAGGTTCCACACGAACAGAAGGAAAAACTTCTTCACTGTGAGGGTGCTGGAGCCCTGGAGCAGGCTGCCCAGAGAGGTTGTGGAGTCTCCTTCTCCAGAGACATTCCAAACCCACCTGGATGCATTTCTGTGTGATCTGTCTTGGGTGACCCTGCTCTGGCAGGGGGGTTGGATTCAATAATCTTTGGAGGTCCCTTCCAACCTCTACCATTCTGTGATTCTGCGATTAGAAAAATAGAAGGAAAACCATGGTGGAGACGTAAAGATTTGCACTGGAACAAGAAGAAATCCTGTCCTGCCTCTTGGAACGGTGGCAGAATCCTTCCCAGCCCCTCACACTCTTGGGGGAAGATGATGGTTCTTCATATTAATGCTAAGTGTCAGTGTATCAATTTCAGACTCTGGGCGAGTTGAGATGAAACATGTGCCAAGGTCAGGGCTGGAAGGCTTAAGTGTATCTATTGTCATCCACATAATAGCATTCGGATTCATTTCTATCATTTTTATCTCTCTTCTTTTTTAATAATCCTATAGCCAGGATATAATTCTCTATTAATACATTATAGAAGAAGCTTAATGGAAAAAAAGAGGGGTGCTGCCTTTTTTCTTCTGACTTACAAGCGGTGCATACAGAAAGGGGGGGAGGCTGAGGCTGCCTATTCTCTTATATTTTCTTTTACTGGCAAAAAAAAAAAAATAAATGTTTTTCACAGAAGCACAGAATGGTAGAGATTGGAAGGGAACCCTGGAGATCATCCAGTCCATCCCCCCTGCCAAGGCAGGATCACCTAGAGAAGGGCACACAGGAACACATCCAGGTAGGTTTGGAATGTTTCCAGTGAGGGAGAATCCACCATCTCTCTGGGCAGCCTGCTCCAGTAACTAAAGAAGTTCCTCCTCATCTTGAGATGGAACTTCTGATGTTCAGGTTTGTGTCCATTACCCCTTGCCCCTCATTGGGCACCACTGAACAAACTCTGGTCCCATCCTCCTGACATCCACCCTTTAAGAATTGATCAGCATTGATGAGATCCCCTCAGGCTGCTCTTTCCACACTAAACAGCCCCAATGCTCTCAGTCTTTCCTCATCACAGAGATGTTCCAGTCCACTCAGCACCTTTGCTGTACCCTCTCCAGCAAGTCCCTATCCTTCTTGAACCAGGGAGCTCAGAACTGGATACAGTATTCCAAAGGTAACCTCATCAGGGCACAGTACAGAGGGAGGATGATCTCCAGCAACCTGCTTGCCAAAGCTGACTTGCCTCTTTTCCTTTCACATAACCACAGAACAAATACAGAATACAAAGCTCTGTCTCTTGGGCAGGCTCATTTGAGGTCCCCCCCAAAACTGGAGGTTTTTTTGACCCTATTATTTCATGGTGCAGAGTTTAATAAAGACATCCCTCTCAAGAGGTTTTTCTCCCCAAAAAGTCATAAAGAAAGGAGGTGACAACAAAATTCACCCCTCAAAAGCAGAGTTTCAAACAGCCATCTTCCAGAGAAATCATGTCTCAAACAACATAATCCTAACAAGTTCTCCAGATGTCCTCTGAGCCTTCCAGAAAACAGCAGACAGCTATATACTGAATTTTTAATGTGAAAACCAGTCAGAAAAGTAAGAAAGCAAACAAACAGCAACTAAAACAAACAGAAACCAAAGCTTTTTACTCCTTCTCTGTATGTAAATCTCATATCACAGATTCCAGCATCTGGTTTTGCCTTGGTTTTTGTTTTTTTTTTTTTTTTTTTTTTTTTTTTTTTTTTTTTTTTTTGGTCTCAGCATAACTACTGTAAGAGAAAAAACGACAGGCAACAGCTCTGCAGCTGGCTTTACAAGGTCTGCCTGGGGAGAGGATGAGCTTGCTCCCCATCCATGCCATGCCCACCAGCACACACATCTACCAGCACACCACTAACTGCCTCTGTGCCCAGTTGTTGGGAGACTGAACCTGGCTTTTGCCTGGACAAACCAGCTGCTGTCTGAAAATCATCCGACGTGCCATGGTTACTGCTGCCTTCCTGGGGTCACATCTCAATTGGTTGACCATGGAGAAAAAAGAGCCTCCAGCCAAAGAAGGCTGGGCTTGCAGCATCCTGAGATACAAGTGTAGCAACACGGAAGAGAAAGCAACTGCTGGGAAACTAAAAAGCACTTGTATGGAGGCAGCAGGGATGTCCATGAGACTCTTTTCCCATATAGGCTTCCATCTCCCCTCCATAAAGACCTCCTCCCACAAGGGCTTCCATCTCTCCCCCATAAAGAACTCCTTCCACAAGAGCTTTCACATCCCCTCCATGAAGAACCCCTTTCCACAAGGGCTTCCACTTCCTCTTCATGAAGACCTCCTTCCACAAAGGTTTTTCCCACAACTTGCAGCTACTCCAGTGGAGAAGCCTTGCCGCTATACCCCCACCCACACAGCCCTTCCTCCCCTTGTTTAAAATATGATGATCAGGGTAAGCAGCTTCCAATTTCCTGACATCCAAAGCCCAGAGCAAGGAGATAAAAGTTAACACTTCCAGAAAGCTGTAGCAATGAAGAAATTACAGCTAGCTCCTCTGTGGCTCCAAAGACCTGGCTGAACTCATTCTGGGACCTCCTGCTATTCCCAGCAGAGCACAAGACAAGAGCTGGATGATTTCCAGAGGTCCACCACTCTCACCCCATTTACTAAGAAGCCAAAGATATCCAGAAAAGCAATATTTTTAGCATAGTTAAAAGGAGGAAAAGAAAAAGCAAAGCCACCCTTCTATTCATAGCATGGCTCAGGAGGATCGGAGCAGTAACGCGGAGTGAAAGCATTCTTGGATGACAACCCCTGGAACCCTGCTGTGCGCAGCAGGGCTGAGGCTCAGGCTGCTGAGAAACAGGATTCAACCTCTGCCCAAACCACGGGCTGAATCCAAATGCCAAAACATCCCGGGGTTCACACGCAGGGCTATGGAGAACACGAGCTCATCTAAAATGCTTTTAATCTTTGCTCCCGAAAGAGCAGCCTCCTCCCGTGGGATTTCGACGGGAAAAGAAAAGAGCTGCAGGTACACACAGGGAGGGGGGCTGGAGGTTGGTGGGGGGGAGGGGGAGGGGGAGAGGAAGATGAAATAAAACCGGATTTTCTCATCCTCAGAAACAAAGTTTTGGGGGAAAACCTGCCAGAGAGCTGTTGCTTTGCCTCGGTCCTGCTCGTCAGCTCCCTCGGAAGGGGCATTGATCTCATTGTCACACTAAGCACCCTACCAAACGCTCACCGTGTTGAATTAGTGCCGGTAGATTTCTCTGACTAGAACATGTTAGAAATCACAGTTGGGTTACCAGAATCAATTAGGGCCAGACGGGGGTGCAAGGAAGTTAAACAATTTGCCTCATTGTAGGATTCGGGGCTACGGCAAAGAGTTCTTTACATTTTCATTTAGATTTAAAAATCACTCGAGTGCAGCCTCTGTATAATTCAATCGAGGAACGGAAATGAAACTACCGAGTGGGGAAGAGACATATTGTTCTTCTCCAGAAGATAAAAGTCGGGGGGAGGGGGGGGGAACAAGAAAAAGAGAGGATTAGAGCTCAGCTCCTCAGCAGGGGGAAATCTACAGTGGAGCACCGATGTCGATGCAGCAGCAGCAGCATGCAGCAGCAGCAGCATAATCCAGAGAAGCACAGAATCAAAGAATGATAATGGTTGGAAGGGATCTCTGGAGATCATCTTGTCCAACCCACCTGTCAGAGCAGGTTCATCCAGAACAGAGTGCACAGGAATGCATCTAGGTGGGTTCTGAATGACTCCAGAGATGGAGACTCCACCTCCTCTCCGGGAAGTCCATTCCAGTGCTCTTCCACCCTCAAAGTAAAGAAGTTCCTCCTCATCACAGGGTCACAGGATGTCAGGGATTGGAAGGGACCCAAAGAGATCATCGAGTCCAACCCCCCTACCAGAGCAGAACCATAGAATCTAGCTCAGGTCACAGAGGAACACATCCAGAGGGGCCTTGAAAGTCTCCAGAGAAGGAGACTCCACAACCTCTCTGGGCAGTCTGTTTCAGTGGTCTGTAACCCTTACAGTAAAGAAGTTCCCCCTTGTGTTGAGGTGGAACCTCCTGTGCTGCAGCTTACATCCATTGCTCCTTGTCCTATCACAGGGAGCAAGTGAGCAGAGCCTGTCCCCTCCTTCCTGACACCCAGCCCTCAGATATTTATAAATATTTATTAAATCTCTTCTCAGTTTTCTCTTCTCCAGACTAAAAAGCCTCAAGTCCCTCACTCTCTCCCCATAGGGCAGTGCTCCAGTCCTCTAATCATCCTCATAGCCCTCCACTGGACCCTCTCCAGCAGGTCCCTGTCCCTCCTAAACTGGGGAGCCCAAAACTGAGCACAGTACTCAAGATGAGGTCTCACCAGGGCAGAGTAGAGGGGGAGGAGAACATCCCTGGATCTGCTGGACACACATATTTAGATGGAGCTTCTTATGTTTAACTTTGTGCCCATAGCCACTTCAAAGCATCTCCTCTGAAGAATCATAGAATGGTGAGGGTTGGAAAGGACTTCTAGAGATCATCAAGTCCAAATCCCTGTCAATGCAGGATCACATAGGGCAGGTCACACAGGAACGCATCCAGATGGGTCTTGAAAACCTCTCTGGGCAGCCAGCTGCAGGGCTCTGGTACCCTCAAACTAAAGAAATTATTCCTCATGTTGGGGATGAAACTTCCTATGTTCAAGTTTGTGCATGTTACCTCCTCAAAGCATCTCCTCTCCCATCATCATTATCACCATCATCTCTTCCCCCAACAACCCTGCCTCCATTTGGTCACTGGTGGGATTTCAAGGTAGCCATTTTGCAGGACAAGGTTTCTGGCAACCAATGCTGAGTCACTACCTCAGCAGGGGTGGGAACCAGGTCACCTGGACAAGGATCCACGTGGACTGACTCCCAGCAGAGCTGAGAAGTAGCTCTGGAAACCCAGGAAAGGTTAGTCAGGGGGAAAAAAAAAAAAAACAAACCAAAAAAAAAACAAAAAGAGAAAGAATCCTGGCTAATATGCAGCACACCTCCAGCCCTGCAATAAAGAGGAGATTGAATTGCAGAACGTGGCTGCAGGTCTTGTTTCTCTACCTTTCAATGTTGTGCTCCAACAGGTCGGAATATTGTTAGCAATTCCGTCTGCGGAGGAGACATTGCTGAGCTGGGTAAAACATGTGGCAAAGCTCTTTCCATGCTCCTCTTGGATCAGGTGAAGGCATTTGATTATATAGGCTTGGGGGTTATTTGCATTATGGGATTCCCAACACTCCTCCTGAAATGGTTGGGAGCATTATGTAAATCAGCCAGAGGGGAAGCTTTCCACAGACCTCTCAGCTGATAGAACAACTTTCATCTCCAACCTGGCTACTTCTCCAGTTGCCTGGCTATATCTCTTGCCACCCACTGCTCCATAAGGGAAATCCAGCCTTTATGGGAGGTCCCTTTAGAGTCCTCATGTTAGGAGAAGGAAAAGGGCAAAGATCCCCTTCTATTTTCCAACTGCATGCACAGGCTGATGTGATGTGCTTCCTCCAGACAAGAGGAAAGGTTAAACACAGCCCTTGTTGAGGAGCAAAGCTGGAAGGCTTGAAGCCAAGATCTGCAAAGACATCTGACAGCCATGCACCCAAAGCTCACTGAAAGTCAAAGATGATGAACATCTGAGCCCAAAAGGCTGTTCTGAACCACCTCAATGGAAATAAGCCCAGGTCCTTTTGTGCCAGGGCTTGCCTGCTCCCGCACTATTAATGCAACCCTCATAGTTCTCAGTGACATATACTCCAACTTCAATCCCTTCCACCTTTTTTTTTATATACTTCAAATACCCATTAATTCATGTTCACATTCCAACTTCCCCTCATAATTTCTCTTTACTTCACATATTTCCTCTTCCCTTCCCACACATTTCCACCGTCCCTCATTCAAATCCTTCTTCCCCCCTCATCCAAATCACCTACTTCACCAGCATACACATAGTAGATACCTTAACTTTCCCCCAAAGTGACTCTCCTGCATTTAACAGAGTCATAACCTTCACATCAAATGACACCCTCCTCACAAACTCCATCACACTCCACCTAGTACACCTCTCCCACATATCCCCCCTCCACCCCCCCCCGGTGTCACCTGTTATTAAACCCTATCTGCAGCCTCCACGTCTCATCCCTTGTTTCCGCCCCTCTCTCACCTCTTGTCTTGCCTGCCATCCAATGTGTATTTAAGATCCTCTTGCCCCCAAAACTACAGTGATAACCCATTTCAAATCCTCTACTGTATATTCTGAGATTACCCCACAATCCACACCCCCCCCACCCCCCCCCCCCCACCCCCCCCCTCTCTATCTGACATATAACAAAGATCTCATCAATGATCATCCCCTCCATGACCCACATGTGTGAACATACTACACTACTGTTGTCTTCATAATTCCACATATTTAATTCCTGTATGTCCCTCCATACAGCTGAATCCCCCTTCTCTCGCTCACTCCCCCCCTCCTTCAGTCAGTAGTATCTATCCTTTAAATCCGAGTTCACCACCTCCACCAGATACTAAATGCCGTTGTGTGTCCTCTCCCTCCCCTGTAGAGTGTGTGTATTCTCATACTTGTATCTCTGTGTCTAGTTGTGTCTGTCCCCCCACACCTACTGTACACTCTTCGCCACACCCTTGTTACACGCCAGTTCATTACCCTAGATTTACATCTGTGTTGCTCCTCTGTCCGTGTTGCTGTTATGATGCTCTCGTGCCCTACCACCCTACGCCACTACCCCCCCTTCCTATACCCACCTTATTTCTTCGTGTGTATCTCATCTGTGTCTTGTTCTAGTTAAGTCAGAATGTGTACTAGCTCTGGACCTTCGTCCACCATTGCTGTATGTATCAGCTAGTGAAGTGACTCCTTTACTATTTACCCAATGTCTGACACTTCCTCGCTTGTCATCTCTATTCCGCCCCACGCTTGTGAGACACTACCTCGTTCCTGTCCACGTTGTCAATCTCAGTCTGACCCTAATTCTTCTCTAAGCCCCACCTCCCAGTCACTATCTTGCTGCCCGATCTCTATCGTGTTACGTTGCTGTTCCACATATTTTCATATTCTGTGTCCTGCGCCTTTTGCTGTTCATTCACTATCGTTAAGTGTCCCTTCCCACACCTTCGCACCTCGCTAAGACGTCAGCTCTACCTAGTTCATGTCTGAGTCCCTCGTCAGTCTGTGTCCGTTGACGCTCACCATCAGTCACTACCTTCGCTGACCCCCACCTCTGTGTAAGACGACATGTTACATCCACACAATTCCCACAACATCCCTCCACCAATTATCACATCCCTCTGCCTGACCCTCTCACACTCATAGAACTCGTCGTTCATCCCAGTGTAGTTTCAGTCGATTCTGTGTCACTGTGCGACCCTTGTACAAGTCACACCCCCACTCCTTAGAGAACCCAGACACTATCCACTCTATACAAAGACGCTAACCTCTCATCTACCCTGTCTGTGTGTCTAGTCCACCTGTCTCGGTGTTGTTCCCACTCCTACCTGTCGTCCAATAACAATATTGCACCTCTCGAATCCACCCTACCCGCTCCTCAGTTAGACCCGTCCGTTTTCCTGTTTTCTCCTCTTCTCCGACACAGTTCCGCCCTTGTAGTTGTCCCCTTCCCAGTAGTGTCCCACACCCCGTCCTACCTTGTCCAGCTGTGTGTGCTACCAATCGTGCTCTATCCACATCCGTGCCCCACCTCCTCGCCCACCTTGTCTCACCCTCCCAACCTCTCTCTACCCCGTTCTTGACACACCCACCTTATGTTGTGACACACCCTGAATATCTGCTTTGTAGTCCTCATGACTTGTCATGTTACACACTCCCTTCATCCCCTCTAACAAAAACCCACGTCCAGTCCTCCCCCCTTTCTCTGTCTCTATTTACTATACCACATCACATCCCATCTCCCTCCCTCCTCCCCAAGACCATGCCTGTTGTGCCCTCCCTACACTCTGACTAAACTCTTAGTTCCCAAAGATGATAAAGTGTACCCTGTACCTCCTCTTCACCCAAATCTGTGATACGCTCCCTCCAATATCCATCTCGTCACCTCCAGTCTATTGTCCGATATAGTGATAACGTGATATTGTGTTGGCCCTCTTCCTCTGTCAGTTTCCTGTCTGACATCCCCCCCGCAACCTATCCCACTCCCCTCCACCACTAGCACTGTCACCCCTATCAAACTACTGTTCACTGTGTATCACCACGTCTATTCACCTTCTGTGAGTACTCCGTGTCACAATCCCTGTATGTCTGTTTAAGTTCCCACGTTGTCTGTGCGTGAATACCGCCAGAACGCCGACTCTTCCTTATCACTGCCCTCCCGCCTGTGTACGCCGTGAGTCAGCCTATTGCTACTCTCTCTCATCTGTTTGTATCGTTGGCCTAGTTTGTGACGACGTTTCCACTAGTGAACCAGTTCATATGAGTTGATCCTAGATCCCAACCACTGAATCCTGATCCTAGCTCTACTTGTCCACTCATTAGTATCCCTGTTGTGTCCCTCCTCCGCTGCTCGCCTCACAGATGTGTCCAGACTCTCCCCCCTACATTCCTTAGCTTCACTTTTATCCCCCCATCTTCACTATAAAAAGTCTGTTTGAAGACATTAACCTTCACCCCACATCACTCACCTTCACCTCTATTCCTCTAACAACACCACACCCTCTAGTATATCTCCATTCCATTCTATACCCTTTCTTATAATTTTTCTCCACGTGCGTCGCTGTGTCTCACTCCTGCAGTAGTCACTGTGTGTCCGCGATGTTCTCGCGTGTATCATCCTGTGTCGGGTCTCTCGATGATGCCCTGTTCTTTCCTAATTTCACAAGATGTATTATTTGTTCCTTTATACCCATCCCATTCCTTTTTTAATTCCCACTCATCACCAATATTACCAACCCCCCATCATCAACACATCAACACATCCACACACCCCAACCAAAAACAACCCCTCCACCCCCCCCCCCCCCAACATACCCTCTAAAATAACACCCACCTTCACTATCATCTCCGGAGTCACTTCTCTCATTTGTCTCTATCTCTGTGTTACGTTTTCCTTATGTGTTATTTTTTATGTATGTCTTGAGCGCTCCGTACACTTTTGTTCACCCGCGCTTGTTAACTCTCTCTTCTCACACCCCCCCACCAATTATTTCATGTTACCAAAGACTAATATAGTATGTTATATTCACTCTCATCCTCCCTGTGTGTTGTACATCCATCACAGTGACCAGCATTTACATTTCCCGTGATGTATCCCCCCCTATAATTCCACCATCCCTCTTGTCTTGTTCATGTCTGCATCAGAGATGTGTTCCTACTTTGTATCAATGTTGTTCATATCCTTCTAGCCCTCACTGCTAATAACTAGCGCTCCATTTGTATAGTTCCTGTTCCACTAGTGCTTCTTCACCTCTAGTGTGTCTGTGTCATCCGTTCAATCGCATGTTCACAAGCAGAGTGATCATCATATCTCTAGTGACTCGTCTATGTCGCATTAGTGTTGTTAGTCTCATCTTCGTTGTCTAAAGATATGTGACCTGTGTCGCTATGCTAGTGTGTGTGTGCCGTTACTTGTATTATGTTGTGTTTCTCATTTCCTTATCTCTTTTATAATATGATAGTGTGATAGCCAGAGTACACGCATTGACCTCTCAGGCGCCTTGTTGTGTTCTCGCAGTCATTAATCACGCCCCCATTTCATCCTACAGATCACTGTGTACGCAAAGTCACCTAGTACTAGTGAGACCCTATCTGTTATCCTGCTGTAGCCCATGTGTACTATCGCTCTTCTCGCGCTCATCCTAATGACGCGCCTTTAATCTGTGTGCTCCCCCTAGCTGCTTTGTCTCTCCTCTCGCGTGAGTGTCATATCATGTAACTATACGTGATGTTCTGTACGTCTAGCAATAATGTGCACTTTTCCAGTCTGACGGCCCCATTGCACAATGATCCTCACACTGCTCCTGAAATTAAAATCTCTGGTTTCGCGATCTCACTGTGTCCTCAGAAGTGCGTCCCCATAGCTCACTCGTTGTCTGATCACACCTTGACCCACTATGCTCCCCTTGTAACTTATCCCACCTCCGTTCGCTCCCAACCTGCGATGTGTTCCTAATACACTCATAATCCATCACAATACCCCTTACATCCAACCTTTGTATTAGTGTGTTCCTCTACCATTGTCACTCTTCCTTATCACACCCACTCCACTAATTATATCCTAACTCGACCCTGTGTCTGTCTTTGCCACCCACTTCAATACACTCAAATCCATGACCCTAATCCATCCGTACGAACACACATCATACCCATTTTATCAGATCCACAAGTGCACCATACTTTACATCTCCTAGTACATCATGTCCTGTCTAGATATTCTACCACCTGTACCCAAGACACTGCACATATCACATCAGCACGTCCTATGTGTCCCTAAATCTAAAACCCGAGATCTTACCTCAGAATAATATCACGTTGTAACTCTATCCATAACCCCTGTATCTCTGAATGAATGCATGATCATTCTACCTCAGTTTCACTTGTGTTATCCTTCATACGTTCGTCTAAACGTCTCTCACTATACCCACTACTCACCTACGTTCTATGACCCCTATTGTCCAAGTGTCCCACTCTATGTCGATGTCAGTGTTCCAGTCAGTACCGTTTCCATGTCTCCTAGGTGTGTCCAACCTCCTCCCGTCCTCTATGTCATGTGTGTTGACTGACTCACATCCTCATACCATAAGTCTATTTCAACACCATCTTCTCCACCCTCTAACCTCACACCACCCCTAAATAACCACCATATTGAACAATCTTCTCTCCACACTACTAACAATTAGAGTCTCAGACCAGTGCCTAACACTTCAACTCAATCACCTTTTAGACATCCGCTCTCGCATCCTTATTAGTTTCTGAATAAGTTCTTTCTCATAGAATCATCCAACATGTTGCCTCGTCAACGTTGTCTCATCGTGTTGTGTCTGCTCATAATCGAGGTATCTCGATCACTCTCTCTATCTGTATGCGCTCGCACACGCCGTCGCTCTACACGACTGAAGACTACAATCATCCACAGACGCCTCTTCAACTGTGTCACTCTCCCTGTCATGAATCTGTCTCCCCATCCCCAATATTACAAATCGACGTGTCTGTCGCTCCCTGTCACGATGTCACTTCCATAGTCTACAATCTCTCATGTTAGTTCTGAAAGATCAATCTCATCCATGAGAAGATAACTAGTACTCTCGTCTCTACTAGAGTCGCTGATATTCTCACCAGTCACTCATCACACACATCCCTCTCAAGTCGCAGAATAGAAAGATTGTAAACTAATGTAGAGTTATCAACACCTTGTTTCACGATCAGTTATCGTTGCTCCCTGTGTGTGCCTCGACAACCTTGTAACAACCATAAAATACTAATGATACACTTGTTGTCTCCCTCGCATCTCTCCTCCTGTCATATCATTTGTACTCTCTCGCCATCAAGTACAGAATTGTCCCTATATATGTGCAGTGTCTGTGACACACAGATTCTAGTGTGTCACCCACTTACCCGATGTAACCCTCTACGTGTCCAATAGATCCTCGTCTTCACAGACCTGCATCCATACCCTCTGTGTGATATTTGTCCTCGTTCTCCCTCACTCCCCCTCTATACAATCCAGTGCGCAATACAGTTGTTGTTCGCTCTCCTCCCTATGCGACCCGCCCCTGTCCAGTCAACGTCCCCCCACTGCCTTCCACTATGCGAAATCCGCTCTCCAACACATGAGTACTCCAACAGATTACCTGACACACCCCTCTCTCTCCATGTACTGTACAAGAGTCTCAGTACTTGTCTGCGACAGAAACCAACCCACTCAGACCTCACATCCTATCATACCCTCCTACCACTCCCCTTGTTCCCACTATCTACATTACCACTCCTCCTCTTCTCACTACAATGTGATACTGTTCTCCTCCACTCCCTCTACCCCACTATACACTCAATTGATCCTCCCCTAACTACACCAACACATATCCACCACCAGTGTGTGTGTCTTGTTCCCACTGTCTCATACTCTAACAGCTGATACACTAATCCAATAATACCATGGTTGATTCCATCCTCCAACACGCTACCACGAGTCACTCACCTCACCCTCCCTTGCACCTGTCCTCCCCAGTTGTCCTCTTTCTGTTGTTAGATGTCAAGTGAGATTGATGCGCTCCTACCTTCAACTACCTTGTCTCATATCCACCAACTGTCTGCGACCTCTCCCAGTGTGACGCATCCTGTTCTGTGCTCCTAGTCTCAAATCCCTTCCTACAATCTTGCATACCCATCTCACTCTAGAGCCGTGTCCGACAGCGTCCTCATGGTCTACCCCAATCTGACCTCTCCCCAGTACCCACATGCCTAATAGACACAACACTCAGTAATGCCCCAATCTCTACCTAAAGCCTCTGGTCTGAATGATTCGTGCTCCCTGTTGTGGTGCCTATGTCTCTATCTGTATGCAGCTCTCTCATCTCCCCCTCTCCCCTCTCCCCTCGTCTTGCGTTCACAGTATGACTTGCCTGTATCTCCTACACTCGCTCACTATAGACCCCGGTCCCAGCGATTGTAGTCATCCCTCCTACACTACAATAGCTGCAGTCTCTTCTCTCTACCTATGATAGCCACATGCACTTACCTATATGATCTGTACGCACCGCAACCACTCTCTCACTTAAGATCCTTTGCCTTGTCCTGTGTCCTCACCTGTCGTATCCCACATGACTGTCTTTTGACCTCACGTCGCTGTTCTCAATTCAATCCGATAGCCCTAGACCCTTCTTATCTAACTCGTAGTCTGAGTGCCATCTCTGTAAATCGTGATCGCTCTTACTGCACCCATTTACTGTGTGTGTCGACTCTCGCGTAATATGTTATGACGTCATTCACGCACTATGTACAGTCTTAACTCACACTCCATATCTAGTTGTCTGCGTGATCTCGTCTAACTCACACACATATACAGTACACTTAATGTCCCTTCTGCGTAAATCCAGACTACCACACTCCTGCACTCGTCCACACCGCCTCACTCTGTCCTGCATACACCATCCCATCACAGTAACAACACAGATGTATACCTGTCTTCCCGGTGTGTCTCTCCCTGTGTCCACCCACGTTGACACTCCAGTTACAACCATAAATCACACTAGTTCAACATCTGCAGCCTTTGTCACTCTATGATCCCTCTGCTCACTCTCAGTGTGTTCAAGACCTACGTCCTATCCCCCCTACTCAACCTCATAATAGATATGTCATATATACACAAAACCCTAACTCTCTAACATGGTACCCATACGTTGCACATAGAACACCCACAGCTCCTACTACTATAGGTCAATCAAAACCCTGTGTCAAGAACTCTTTGATGAACATGCATACCGTTGCTCCCAACCCCATCCCCTTACAAAATCAACTCCCCAAGAAATTCACCCTATAGACCACCGTTGTGTGTACCAACCTACGCTGTGTGTAAGAATCACACCCTGTTCATCTACCATTCTCATTATCACCCCTCGATATGACGTGACTGTTTGTGTCTTAGATACGTC
The DNA here is from genome assembly GCF_027791375.1 of Indicator indicator. NCBI lineage: Eukaryota > Metazoa > Chordata > Aves > Piciformes > Indicatoridae > Indicator > Indicator indicator. Next base: position 5,675,408 of record NC_072043.1, read on the forward strand.
AGAGTCATCGTGCTCACATTGTCTCGTACATGTATCTTCTATCATGTTGTTAAGACGTTGTGTTCGCCTACCTCAGAGATGTATACACACCCTTGTTATACACCTGTATCCACCAACTGATGATCCATGACATGACAAACTTAAGAGCAGATCCTCACCAAATTGTGTCCGCTCGTCCTGCACCTATAGTATAGTAGTTCCTCAGAGAGACACTAACCTCGTGTGATATTGCCATTCCCTCTATATCCACATCTCATGCTCCGTGCGCACACAGCGATCCCTGACGTGCTCTCTGTTGCTCTCCACCCGCCCTAGGTCAAGAACATGACTATCTCCACCTCCACTTCCACTCCAGTAGCCTCTTACTCAAAATTCAAACATCCTCTATCAAATACCCCCCAATATCCACACAACTTTACTATCATCTCATTCATGTCCTCCATATTCCTCGCTCATCCAGTGAAGCAATGGCCGTGAAACACCCAACTGTGTTTCACTAAATAGACGTCTTTCCACCTGTATACTCTGTCAGTCGTGTGTTCTGTCTGTTGCCCTATCCAGTGTCCTGCCTGTGTCCCCGCTAATCTCGTATAGCCTCCCTGTGTGTGATCGTGCCATTGAGTCCGTCATCTATCGCACATGAGCCTCAATAACCCACACTCTATCTCTCCAGCGTAGATCAGTTTCTCTATTCGCATGACTCACACCAATGAAACATGACGTTGTGTGACACAACAACATATATCCACACTCTTCTCTCTCTCATAAGACTGTCCCATCTATTATCTTCGCATGCGTGTCAAGCGAGTGGCGCTCTAGCACAAAATATAGTCGGTGCTACCCGTCGTCCACGTCATGTCTCCTGACATGTATTGTCTACACCAGAGACGTTTCTCCGGCTCGTCATTCACCCTCCGCCTGATCACACTCACACTTGGAGGTGTAGAGAGAGTAGAGAAAAATTTAGCGTTTGTCGTGACTATTGTGTATGGTGTGTTGTGCACAGTGTCCTCTCTATCCTCAGTGATCATATTTTGCGAGTGGCGCTACTGTGAACGTCTCCGTGTTCTGTGGCTCGCGGACTGATCGCTGACAGAGATCCTACAGAGAGAGCTGTATCAGTCTTCCTGCCTGCATTGGTGCGGTTGCTCTGGTGAAACCTAGAGCTCTCCCCGTTTAATAATGATAGAGGATGGATACCGCCACAGCACCTGCAAGATCAGCTGCTAAATGCTGTAGGACGACTCTGTGTCCTTCAGTATGAGCACATATGCTATGTTAGCGTGGAGTCTGAATGCGTCGCTTCTAGAGTATATATAGAGCACACATAGAGACTATACACGACTCCTGTGAGCAGGATAGATAAGTGATAGCAAGGTGAGAGTAGACAGAGTAGAAAAGAGTAGAGAGCATCTGTGTGTTATCTAGAGTTCTGGTCGCAGACACGGGTAGATAGACAGTAGAGACAGCTCAGGCACTAGAGATCAGAGATCCTTCGCATCAGCGGTTGATCTGCGAGAACGCTGTCTCGCGCTCCATCTCAGAATCAGGGGTGTCCTCGCGCAGTACACGGCTGTTGCACCTGACTTTAGAAGAGATCATTCGTCTATCACTCTTCTATGTGGCGGCACGTGTGAGGTGATGTATGAGGACTCGCCGTTGGCAGATGATGCGATTATGAGTTACAGTGGCTAAAAGATGGTCGAGAGGGGTGGGACAAAGTAGAAGGTGTGAATGGGAGGCACGGTCGCGATAGTGTGCGGAGGAGGAGGGACGTCGGGCCTGGAGGGCAGGTTTAAAAGAGAGAGGATGCTGAAAGCCAAGAGCCCATAAAACCTCCAGCAGAGGTTACCCAGCCCAAACTACTGCACTTGACCACGATGCTTAAAACCGACCTGGTGCCCTCTGAGTGTCCTCCCTGGCTGCCAGCAGCATCTTGGAGGAGTCAAAAACAGCCCCAATTTGCTCCAAGTGAGCCAATAAATCAGGCACGGAAAGGGCTGGCAAAGCCCTGGGGAGAGGCTGCAAAGCCCAGGGAGGGTGAGGACGCTGAGAGAGAAGGAGAAGGGCTTGGGAGAGAGAAGAAGCAATGAATTTAAAGGGAATAAAAGAGACAGGAGAGCAGACGAAGGAAAAAGAGCTTTAGAAAAGAGGAAGAGATTGACAGAGTGAAACAAAGATGGAGGAGAGGCACAGAGAAGAGAAGGAGAGAGACAGAAATAAAGGAGAAAAGCAGAAGGAGGAGGTAGCGGGGAGAGAGAGGAGGTGGCAAGCCAGGGAGAATTAAAACAGTGACAGCAATTTAACAGCAGAGTTTTATCTTCCAGTTTAATGGGGGAAACCAACCCCCTGCTTGAGGAAGGTTGGTTTCTCTCTTCAGCTTGCTCTGCAGCACGGCCACCAAGGAAAGACACAGCAGAATTGGGTCCTTCCTCTCCTACCAGCAGCATTACTGTTCATTAAAGCTGGGATATTGTCTGCTTCCCCCTCCCTGTTCCTCTGCTGTGCTGGATTATATCCTCGTTCCCCCCTCCACAACAGTTTGCCAGTCAGCCTTTGGTTGTTATTATTCTTCTTGGTGACAAACTCCAGCAGCTCCCACTCCCTGGATGGAAAATCCCTGTCTCCTGCATCCTGCCCTGCCACGGGGAAGGATCTTTTCTTTCCAAGGGGAAAAAAAAAAAATAAAAAAACAACCAACCAACCCAAAACATTTCAAGTGCAGCTTTGTTTTGTTTTGTTTTCTTGTTCTTTAGCTCTGCTTATCTGTTTCCTTGGCTTCTGTTTGTTATTTCACTGCAGATGGGCTTGGTTTAGAAACAAATAGGATTTGCTGTGACGCCTTTTAACTTCCACCGCCCAAGGAAAAACAAAAGCTCAGCAGAGCAGGTGGGAGGTTGAGACATGGTGCTGTACATCCCTGTTCTGTGCTTCCGTTCACCCCATGCCTCCTCACATCATGCCTTGAGCTCTGAACAGTGGAAAGCTGGGAAGGCAAAGTGGGCACATGGAAATTCCACGTTAGACTTCAGGTCCGAAACTCCCTTTTTGCCCCTGTGGGTTTGTCCAGGAAGAGAAACCATGCCTCTGCTGGCCATGGAGGGCAAGGAATTCCTCTAAAACATAGCTTATGGTCCCCAGAGAATAAAAGGCTGCCAAGATGCTCCCCAGCAAGAGTTGCTACAGAAGGGGTAGAAGGGAACATCCATTTCCAGCTTTGTTGGGCTCCCTGGTGCCATCTCTGGTGTCTCTAAGATGCTGACACCAAGATGTGGTGACAGGGATGATGATGTTCTGCCCAAGAACACTCAGCTTTGGGGCTAGTGATGGGATATTGACTGACATGAAGACCAGTGGAGAGGTCTTGGGGGGGGCTTCAGCCCTAGATGCAGCAGCACACAGCTGTGAGCCCTGCCCTTGCTGAAACCAAGAAGGTATTTCTGGGTACAGAAGTGCTGCTGGGATTGCAGACAGCTCATCTGGATGGAGATATGGAGCCACAAAAAGACACACTAGCAGCAAGAAAAAAAAATACAAACCAACAAACAACCCAGCCAGGATCAATATCTCCTGATAAGGGCTTTGCTCCAACAAGCCCTCAGCCCCACAGCCCTCCCTAAGGCAGCATCTCTCTCCCAGACACCAAACAGTGATTTGAAGGCAGCAGAAGCATCGTTCACCACTTGACCTCCCCCAGTATCTCAGCCAGGCTGCCGAGCAAACAGATCCCTCCCGAGATGGGAAACCAGGGCCAGCCAGTTTGTCTGTGCAATGAGAGCAGGCAGAGCTTGCTGCTGGAAGCACTGCTCCTTGGAGCTTCACCTTGCAAATAAATAGCTCTGAATTGCAGCCAGCAGCAATGGGATCTCTCAAAGACATTATCTGGGAGCAGTCAGTAGAATGCACCTAAAGTCTCATTAATCATCCCACCGCTTACAGGGCTGCTTAATGGCTTTTATGGTTTATCCTTTGAACGCCAACAAAGAGTGTGATTTCTCCTGGCTTATTCTATTAAACAGAAATCAATATCTAATACAAATGTGCCGACGGTGGGATATTTGGAGAGGCCAAGGAGGCACCTGTCGGGCCCTTTCTCCTCTCTGATGTGGGCAGCACGGGCTTGCTAAGGGGCAGGGATCTGTTAAGTGCAGCTCCTCGCTTTGCAAAGCCGGTCCTAAAGGCTGGGGGCTTGCAGAGAGGCTCTGCAACCCTGTGTGGTGACAATGTGGGACAGCAATGTGGCCTTGTGGGCATGAAGGCCAATGGTGTCCTTGGGGTGCATGAAGAATCATATCATAGAATCATAGAATCAAGCAGGTTGGAAGAGCCCTCCAAGCTCATCCAGTCCAACCTATCAGCCAGCCCTAAGCAATCAACTAGACCATGGCACTAAGTGCCTCATCCAGGCTTCTCTTGAACATCTCCAGTGATGGTGACTCCACCACCTCCCTGGGCAGCACATTCCAATGGGCAATCACCCTGTCTGTAAAGAACTTCCTCCTAATATCCAGCCTATACTTCCCCTGGCACAACTTGAGACTGTGTCCTCTGAAGAAGAGTGTGGGCAGCAGGGCAAGGGAGGTTCTGAAGGTTCTAGAGGATAACCTGGAGACCTTTCACCTCTATAATCTTCACCTCTAATCTGCCCTGCTGAGACCACATATGGAATAGTGTGTCCAGTTCTGGGCTCCCCAGTTCAAGAGGGACAGGGATATACTGAAGGATGTCCAATAGAGGCTATGAGGATGCTGAGGGGACTGGAACCTCTGTGTGATGAGGAAAGGCTGAGAGATCTGGGACTGCTTAGCCTGGAGAAGAAAAGATTGAGAGGGGATCTTATGAATGTTTACATATATGTGAGGGGTGAGGGGTGGGGGGCAAGAAGCAGGGGCCAGGCTCTTTTCAGTGGTGTCCTGTGATAGGACAAGGGGCAATGGACACAGACTGGAACCCAGGAAGTTCCACCTCAACATGAGGAAAAACTTCTTTACTGTGAGGGTACTGGAGCTCTGGAGCAGTCTGCCCAGAGAGGTTGTGGAGTCTCCTTCTCTGGAGAATTTCAAGACCCAAGTGGATATGTTCCGGTGTAACCTGCCCTGGGTGATCCCACTTTGTCAGGGAGGTTGGACTCTATGATCTTCAGAGGTCACTTCCAACCTCCACCATGCTATGAACATCTTTCCCCTACTGCCCAAAACCAAGGGATCAGAGTGCACGAGAGAGAAAGTAAGAAAGAGGAGCAGAAGCAGGGTAGGGTGGTTTTCATCTCTCCTCTCTCAAAGGGCTCTTGTGAATTGAGTGATGGTTGCAAGGCAGCTGAATCAACACTAAGCAGAGGTATAAATAAGATTCTAGAAGGATGGTCTCAGGAGTTGAAGCTTGATATTAATTTTGGCAGCTGGAGAGGCAGGCAGGAAGAGGTGGGTTCAGGTCTTTTGCTCCCTCCTGGTGATGAATTCAAGACTAGAACATGGAAAAGAGTAGGGTAGGAGGGGATTTGCTTTGCTAAGTATCTGGCATATGCAAGCAGCTTTAGGACAGGAATGATCTTTAACCAGTGAAACTTTTTCCACCCAGCTCATGCCTAACTGGGGTCCCAACCCACCACCCCAAAAGCACCAGAAGAGAGGAAGAGCAGCCACCAGGCTGAATCAGTTTTGAGGTTTAGCTGGCATTGCACAGCACCAGTTCCTAGACTTGCACGAAGAGAACCTGAAACAGCTACAAAAAGCAGCATTAACCACCTCAGAAACCAATTCCAAGATCTTAATGGAAAATGAAATTTGTATTTGTTAAAAACCACTTAGAAGGTTTGGAGCCTTCTTTTTATAGCTCGCTTGGAAACACGCTGTTAAGTAATTTGCAATTTACCAGGTTTAAACAGTTAAGAAAATCCTTCCTGAAAACACCAGAGGCAAATCACATCACTCCAGAAATGAGCTCCTTCATCCAGAGCCTTCAACAGTACCAACCAGCTCACAGCAGCAGAGAAAAGGCTGAGGCTCAGCCTACCCCACCATGACTTTAATATCCATCCAACACCCCAGAGCATGTGGGAATGACAGAGAGAGGGTGGGTGCATGTCTGGGTGCATGCCTCTCTGCTGCCACTGTCCTCTGGAGTGACACCTGGAGCTCTCAGTCCTTGCACATCCCAACTGCTGTGAGCAAGAGCAAGCAGACTCAGAGCCCAGAAGCATCTCAGAGATACGAAAGCCCCCTCACCACACTCACTGCCTTCCTGAGGATCCCCCAAGACCCAGCTTCACACACTTCCCTACTTGAAAGATGCCAGCAGAAGGATTCAGAGAAGATCAGAGATGGAGGGGGGTGAAAGATGGGGAAAGAGCCAGCTCGGGCAGCACCCATTTCCATCATCCCCCCACACTGATAGCACCCTTCCTCTACAGCACCCTATGGAATATTTTAGTGTGGCTGATTGCACTCAATTCCTTCTTCCGCTTCAGAAAGTTTCTCTTCTGGGAGGGAAGAAGTGAAAAAGCAAAGGAGCTGAACAGTTACGGCTGCCCGAGGCACTTAGCTACACTTAGCAACCCCAAGCCTGCCAGAAACATCCTCGAGCAAGTGATGCTTCCAGAATTAACTCCCAGCTCTTGGCATGCTTGAAAAGAAAAAAAAAGGAGTGAAGCACGTTAATCCCCTTCAATGGCAGCACTTGGTTCTGCCTCAGCTCTGGTTCACACTTGGCTGTCATTATCCCCACGGAGACAGTGACCAAACAGCCTGGTTGGGGCATGGGTTCTGACCCTGCCACACAGCACCTTCAGCAGCTGCTGCCAAAAGGAGCTGGGAATTTGGGTGCTTGGGAAGCATCTTGGCCCAGGATTGAGGCTGTCTCTGGCTGGGCTTGGGTCTAGCTCCTGGCACCTAGTCCAAAGGGAATCACCTAACAGAACGAAGATGAATGTGTCCAGTTCTGGGCTCCCCAGTTCAAGAGGGACAGGGATATACTGGAGAGTGTCCAATAGAGGCTATGAGGATGCTGAGGGGACTGGAACCTCTGTGTGATGAGGAAAGGCTGAGAGATCTGGGGCTGTTTAGCTTGGAGAAGAGAAGGCTGAGAGGAGATCTTGTTAATGCCTATAAATATCAGAAGGGTGAGGGGCAACAAGAAGGGGCCAGGATCTTTTCAGTGGTGTCCTGTGACAGGACAAGGGGCAACGGATAGAAACTGGAACCCAGAAGTTCGACCAGAACATGAGGAGAAATTTCCTTACTGTGAAGGTGCTGGAGCCCTGGATCAGGCTGCCCAGAGAGGTTGTGGAGTCTCCTTCTCTGGAGATTTCCAGACCCATTGGGACATGTTCTTGTGTGACCTGGCTTAGGTGATTCTGCTTTAGCATGGGGGTTGGACTCTGATTTTTAAGGTTCCTTCCAAGCCAAACCATTCTATGATTCTATAACTCTCTTGGGAACTTCTCATTTATCTACTTTGTGTGCTCCCACTCTGCCAGTCCCATACATCACCACAAGCCTATTTGCAGCATCAGAGTCCTTCCAGGGCCATCCTACCTCCCACCACCCCACCCCTGCCTTAGAGCCCACATCCAAAGCAGGTATCTCCACTGTCTCTCCTCCCAGCTGAAACACAGGTGAATAACTGAAATCTTGACAGGTCCTTTTGGTGGGGCAGTAAATAATTCACCAATTCCACAATGACAACCCCCACCACCACCTCCTCCATCACCCATGGAGCAGGTGCACCTGCACAAAGAGAGATGCTCTTTACAACTTCTGAGATGCTAAATCATGTCAAAGAGAAGGGATGAAAGACGGAGGGAGGACACCAACCTCCAAAAATCACATCCTCCGCTATTTCTCTCTGATAGATAAAGACTCCAGCAGAGTTTTGCAGGGCATATGATGAGAGGAGATATTTTTGTGGTGCACAGGTGTGAAAAAGGGAGACAGGAGAGAGAATGAAACCTGATAACACCTCGCTCTCAGGCAGCAGCAGCAAAGGCAGGTGCCTCTCTTCCCCCCAGCTGCACAGAGCCGAGGGGGAGCAGGAGGGAATTGCAGAGCAGCCGAGCCAGCTCAGATCCCAACCAGGATCTCACCCTGCAATGTGTGAAAGCCTCCAGCAGCAAGTCAGCTCTGTTCTTCCAGCAGACAGGTATTGCAGTCACAGCAGCAGCTCATCACTTGCTTCTCAAAACCTGGGTGCATGATGCCTGGCTTCTGCTGACAGCCCACAGCGTGGCTCATTGTCACCAGCCAGATTCATTCCTGCCACACAAAGATGGGTTTTCTTTTCCTTATTTTTTTTTTTTCTGCTGGAATTGAAAGCAGGAGACAATCAGAGCACCTAAGAGACAGGTTTGGTTGTTTTGTAGAAAAGTGGGGAAAAAAAGGCCATCTGCTAAAGAAGGTGCTGCTTGATAAGCTGAGGGCAAAACCTGTCCCCATGAGCCCAGCCTAAATAAAAACAGAGCAGTGCAGCATATCACAGAATCATAGAATGGGAGGCATTGGAAGGGACCTCTGGAGATCATCAAGTCTGACACTCCTGCCAAGGAAGATTTACCTAGAGAAGGTCACACACGGATTCATCCAGGTGGGGTTTGAATGGCTTCAGAGATGGAAACTCCACAACCTGTCTGGGCAGCCTGCTCCAGGGCTCCATCACACCTCACTTAAAGAAGTTCCTCCTCATGTTGGTACTTCTGATGCTCAAGTCTGTGCCCATTACCCCTTGTCCTGACACTGGACATCACTGACCAAAGCCTGGTCCCACCCTCCTGACACCCACCCTTAAGTATTGATGAGATCCCCCCCTCAGGCTGCTCTTCCCCAGACTAAAAAGCCCTAAATTCTCTCAGTCTTTCCTCATCACAGAGATGTTCCAGTCCCTTCAGCATCTTTGCAGCCCTATTCTGTACCCTCTACAGCAAGTCCCTGTCCTTCTTGAATGTCATGAAAACTAGAGGGATTAGCATTATTAACTGCAAGATCAGAAGCTACAACTGGGTGGCTTATCTGGGAACCACCACCATCTGCATACACCCCCACCCCCAGCTCTCACATCCCCACCCAGAACACGTGCACCCTCTTTTCATATCACCCTTAATTCCCCCACATCAAAGACCTGCTCAAAAAGCCAGCAGCTCCTGATGTGCTTTTGAACCCCTCAAGGTCTGAGGCTGCTCTGAACAGCATGTGCTGAAAAGGTGTTTCATAAACAAAATTGTTAGAATGCTAATCCACTGAGCAATCCAGGTGGGTTTATTTTTTTCTTTCCTCCCCCCTCTCTGTTCTTGATGCTGGTGAGGATTTATTGAACGCTTGCCAAGGAGCTCTTACACACCTTCTCTAGCATTTTTTTTACCTTAACTCATGCTATTTCATCTCATGGAGCCTATCTACAGGAGAACTTCTCCAGTGACCTCCTAATGGGTACTCTGGGGATGGTTTTTGTTGGCCACCTTCCACTGGGAGATCCTTGGGGTGACCTGGAAAGGGGATCAGCAATGACAGCTCAACCCCACAGAATTACAGAATCACAGATCCACAGCCTGCATCGGGTTGGAAGGGACCCTCAATGGTCATCTTGACCAACCCCTTCCACTCAGCAGGGACACCTCCAACTAGATCAAGTTGCTCAGGGCCCCATCAAGTCAGATCTTGAATGCCTCCCAGGAAGGAGCCTCAACCACCTCTCTGAGAAACCTGTTCCAGTGTTTCACCACCCTCATCGTGCAGAACTTCCTCCTGCTGTCCAACCTAAACCTCCCCTGCTCCACTTTCAAACCATTGCCCTTGTCCTGTCACCACAGGCCCTTCTCAACAGTCTCTTCCCAGCTTTCCTGTAGATCCCCTTCAGATACTGAAATGCAGCTCTAAGGTCTGTGTGTAAATCCCCTTCAGATATTGAAATGCAGCTCTAAGGTCTCCCTGGAGCCTTCTTTTCTCCAGGCTGCATAACCCCAACTGTCTCAGCCTAATCCAGGGAGCACAGCCACGGGGAAATGCAGCTGAGCATTGCCCCATGCCCCTTCCTCACAGGGAAATATTCTCCAGCTCAGGACAGCTCATGGGTGAGGGGACAGTGAGCAGGCTTTATCACCTGATGCACTGGGAAGCAAAGCCAGTCCAAACTCAGCTGAGCACAGAGATTTGGGCTTGTGAGGGACTTGACCTTTCTGCAAACTCTGGTTATTTATTTTGATAATCCTTTTGTTGGAATAAATGCTTTGCTCTCACCATGGCCTCAAGGTCATCCAAGTTAATGAGGAGAGGAGAAAGGCCAAGTGAATGGGATTTGTCCTCTGCAACCAAATGCATTAGTGGAGGAGAGGTGAAATGAGTGGGCTGGACTCCTCCTCCTCTTGTTTTGACTTGAAAAAGGCCAATAACAGCAACACACAGCTGCAAAACATGGCTCTCTTTCTATCTCCTCCTTGCTTTTTCCTCTTACCTCTATTACTCCCCTCATAGCTCGTCTTCCTTAGACAGCAACCTCACCTCCATACTCCCACCAGTTATTCACAACCCATAACCTGATGGGAATTGCTCATAAGCTCAGAGAATGATAGAATTGTTTTGGTTGGAAGAGACCTTTAAGGTCATTGAGTCCAACCATCAGCCTAAGACCACCATGGCCATCCAACCATGTCCCCAAGTGTCACGTCCACATTCTTCTTGAACACCTCCAGGGATGGTGACTCCACCACCTACCTGGGCAGCCTCTTCCAATCCCTGACCAGCAAAGAAATTATTCCTAATTTTCCTAATTTCCTCATGTCCATGCACTGGATCCTCACACCACAAACCCCAAGCTAGCACCATCCTGCCCCATCCAAGGACCCCCAACCTTTTTAGAACCCCTAACACAAAGGCTCACAACTGCCCCTTGGGCTGAGCAAAGGGCTGGAGGGGAATCTGCCTACACCTCCCTGCTCAGATGCAGCCATTTTGGTGCAGAGATCTGCAAGAAGAATATTAAGCTTGGTCTGAATGCAGCAGCCTCACTCAAGATTTATGAAGGATGAAGGAAGGAAGATTCTGAGGCAAAGCATCATCTCAAAAATAACTGCTGAGTCCTAGTGGGTATGAAAGATCTGTCCATAAACCACTTTGTCATCACCAGTCAATAAAAACACAAGCAATGGGAGGAGGAGGAGGTGACAGCCACTGTCCATTGCCCTCCACGTCACACTGGAGACATCCCAGGCAGAGCATTCACATCATTTTCAGCCTGGCTTGGAATACAAGTCCCCTGCCCCAGAGTCTCCAGGTGAGCATAGTTACAGCCATTTCCATGCCCTGGGAGCTACACAGTTGATGGATGCCCAAGCAGGACCAGGGAGTTTAGGGCCGAAGGATGGAGTCACACCAAGCTGCCCAGGAGATGGGAATCAGCACAGAGTCACAGAATGGTAGGGGTTGGAAGGCACCTCTGGAGATCATTGAGTTCAACTCCCCTCCCAACACAGGACCACCCAGGGCAGGTCACACAGGAACACATCCAGGTGGGTCTTGAAAGTTTCCAGAGAAGGAGACTCCACAACCTCTCTGGGCAGCCTGCTCCAGGGCTCTGCCACCCTCGCAGAAAAGTTCTTCCTCATGTTGAGGTGGAACTTCCCTGGTTTCAGCTTGTTTCTGTTACCCCATGTCCTATCACAGAGCACCACAGAAAACAACCTGCCCCTTCCTCTTGGCACCCACCCCTGTGCTGGTTTGGGGCCAGACAGATCGTCTCTTGCCCCGAAAGGGACAAAAGAATGAGACTCACACAAACGGATTGGAGAGTGATGGAAAGTTTAAATGGAAAAGCAATTGGTGAGGCTACAGAGAACTACAAACTACAAAGCATAGTGACAAAGAGTATCCCAAAACGTACAGAACCCCTCACAGAATTCCCAAAGCTTCCCAATCCTTCCCTTCTTCCCACCTGAGGGTAAACCCAAACCCCCCAGGGCTCTTTCTTCCCCCTCCCGCTGCTAGGCAAGTCTCAGGCTGGCCAGGTCTGAGACTGCCCCCCCTCCATTCTCCTCCTGGCATTAGGCCTAGACAGGCCTAAGAGGCCTTGAGGATACTCCCCCGGCATTACCCGATAAGAGAGGACATCTCCCATGGGAGCAGAGAGGGCAGAAAGAGGAAGAGAATGACTCTGCAGATGGCCTTATAGGGTGCAGGACTTATGGGTAGAAATACGTCGTTTCCTGTGTCCACCCCTGTGGGTGGGCACCCAGGACACCAGAGGTGTATCTCATGTGGCAGTGGCAGGGGGCACCCAGCCTAAACTGCCACAACCCCGCAGACATTTGTAAACATTGAGAAGATCTCCTCTCAGCCTTCTCTTCTCCAGGCTCAGCAGTCCCAGGTTCCTTCCTCAGACAGATGTTCCAGGGAGGTTCATCAAGTTGAAGGCAGTAGGGAGCAGATCAATGTGTTGCTGTGATAAAGTCTGTCTGGAGAGCAGGTTGGAGGCTTCTCTTTCTTTTCTCTGTGTGTTTTTAAGACTGCACCAATACAAAGGAAAATGGCCCAGTAGGTGAAAGATGAAGGAAACTTCTCTCATCACCCTTCCTATCACAGGCAGCCCAGACACTCCTAGCGACTTCCACCTGCCAGCCCTGAGAAACCTTCCCATTTGATTTCCCTATGCCAACGTTCAAAGAGGGGATGGCCCTGGGAGAGGAGGGAGGCGATGCCAGTTCAGCCCCCAAGGGCTGACAGCAGCAGAGATGGAAGCAGCAAAGCTGGAACAGATCTGTCAGAGTTACCCAGCTGGGACAGATCTGTTTCTTCATTGTATTCTCCAGTGCTCTATTGAGTCAAGTCTTAAATAGCTCAGATGATGGAGGGGACTATGTAGGCTTCAAGATCTGACCAACAGGTGGATTTCTACCCCTACAAAATAATTTCTTCCTTAATGATACCTCTCAGCTCAGCCTCTCCTCACCTTCCCCCCAATGCACCATGTTCTTCTACCCTCATCCTTCTGTAGGCAAAAGACTTTTGTGGCCCAATCCCAGCACTGCCAGTCCAGGAGAAGAGGAAGGCAGGAACACAGCAGTGACATGGAGAGACAAAACTCTTTCCTCCCAATCCCCAGACAGAAGGTAAATTATCCCTTCCCCCTATGAGGGTGGTGAGGCACTGGAACAGGTCCAGAGAAGCTGTGGAGGCTCTAAGCCTGGAAGTGCTCAAAGCCAGGCTGGATGGCACCTTACCCATGCTGGTCTGGTAGGAGGTGTCCCTGCCCATGGCAGGGTAGTTAGAACTACAGGATGGTAAAGGTCCCTTCCAAACCCAAACCACTCTATGATTCTCTTCCTTTATTCTATTCAGGTAGCTTCTCTGCTATAATCCATCAACAAAGGAGAACATGCTGAGATATCACTCAGGTTGATTTAAAGCCACCAAGAAGCACATCTGACCAAACACCCTTGCTTGTTCTCCTTCTCTCATTTTATTTTATTAATTATTTCCCCTCCCCTACCCCCCTCCCACTTAACCTTCTGCCTGAAAAAAAAAAAAAAAAACAACCAAAACCCACAACCTCCCCATCCCTTCTCATTACCACTCATTCATATCAACCTCCCAGGAAGCACTCTGGGGCCACTTGACTATTAACAGGGCACTAAATGCAAGGCGGGGGAGGATGGATTAATATCTAATAAGAGTGATAGATGATGTGAGGAGCTCAGGCACTCCAACTCAGGTACTCATGTCAGGTACTGGAGCTAATTTAAAATAATAATAATAACAACAATAATAACAACAGCAGCAGCAGCAGCTGCCTTCATTTTCCAAGCCAATTGATTCCTCAGCAGGAATGCCATCTTGACAGATTTATTTTGATCGAATTGTCTAATTGAATACAGTTCTTGTTTCCCTTCACTTTGTGACCTTTCACGCCTGTAAAATAAAATGCAATTTGGAGAATTATTCCTCAGCTCCTCCAGGGCTGGGGTTTGCTGCCTCACCTCTCTCCAACTTGCCAACCAAGCACTATCAAAGAGAAGGGCTTCTGCAAAGGAGGTACCCAGTCCTGGGTGCTGTGCCAGTGTTTCTTTTCCACTTCCATGTTAAAAAAAATGTTAAATAAAGGGGGGAAAAAAATACAACAACATATGGGAGGTTTGCCAAATGTACTTGCTGTTTGGGCAGATTTTTATCTTCTGCTTATTCAGGTCCTCCGCGTTGGCTGCGCTCAGGATTTTTCCAGTTTAATGGAAGCAGTTTTGCTCCCCAGATGCTACTGGAATAAGTTGTACCACCCCCATTCCATCACTCAGCAGAGAATCAGGCTTCAACCACCAGCAGCCTTTCCTTCAGCCAGCAGAAACACAGGTTTCAACCACCACCACCAACATCCTCTTTCCTTCACTCAGGAGAGAACCAGGCTTCAACCACCATCCTCTTTCCTTCACTCAGGAGAGAACCAGGCTTCAACCACCATCCTCTTTCCTTCACTCAGGAGAGAACCAGGCTTCAACCACCAGCAGCCCTTCTTTCACCCAGCAGAGAAACAGGTTTCAGCCATCACCACCCCCCCCTTTTCCTTCTCCCAGGAGAGACACAGGCTTCAACCACCACCCTCTTTCCTTCACCTAGCAGAGACTCAGGCATCAACCACCAGCAGCCCTTCCTTCTCCCAGCAGAGACACAGGTTTCAATCATCACCATTCCCCCTTTTCCTTCTCCCAGCAGAGACACAGGTTTCAGCCATCACCACCCCTCCTTTTCCTTTACCCAACAGAGAGAGGTTTCAACCACACCACACAACCCACATTTTCCTTCACCCAGCAGAGACTCAGGCTTCAACCACCACCTCCACCCTCTTTCCTTTACTCAGCAGAGAGAGGTTTCCACCACACCACACACCCCTCTTCCCTTCACTCAGGCTTCAAGCCTCAGCAGCTTCTCTTCCATCCAGCTTCACCACCTCCCTAGCACATCCCTGCCTCCTGTGTGCCAGACACGAGGAGAAACTTCCCATGAATTTCACAGGAACGAGAACCATCAAGGATTAAAAATCCCTAAGCCACATCCCTCGCAGACAAACGTGCCAAGAGAGGTCCTGGTGAGAAGAGTCGCAGCTGAATCTTTTATAATAATATCAATCAATATTAAAAATGCATGGCCTGCTCAATTTTTAACACACCTCTAAATTAATCTTTAAACACAACTATTTTGCTTAAACCAAAAGCTTTCAGCAGCCTGAGAGTGGTGTTTCCACCCATTCCCCTTGGGTTCATGCCAGGTATCTAGAAGAGGTCTAATAAGTAAGTAAATAATAAACATCCAGCACAGTTCCCCAGAACATCAAAAAAGGGGGGGGGGGGAACCCCTTACAATTTAGTGCTAAATTTGTTATTGACTTAACAGCAAACCCTTCTTTATCTGTGTGATATGATGAGCTCTACAGCAATATGCAAAGAGCCAAACCTACTGGGTTTAGGCTGGGTAAGGAACACAGCTGCTACTCCCAGAGATTAGAGTGTCCTGAAGGCAGGGATTGGGGTAAGAGGAAGTGATGAGGACATAGCAAAACTGGACTGAACTCAGCATCTTTTGAGCACAAGTCTTATGAGGAACAGCTGAGGGAACTGAGGTGGTTCAGTCTTCAGAAGAGGAGGCTGAAAGGAGACCTCATCACCCTCTCAAACTCCCTGAAAGGAGGTTGGAGTGAGGTGGGGCTTGGTCTCTTCTCCATTGCAACAAGTGGCAGGACAGGAGGAAACAGGTTCAGGTTGGAGATTAGGAAAAAAGTTTTCCCAGCAAGGGTTCTCAGGCACTGGAACAGGCTGCACAGGGAGGTGGTGGAGTCATCAAGCCTGGAGGGATTTCAAAGATGCATGGACGTGGTGCTGAGGGATGTGGTTTAGCAGCAGTTGCTGGACTTGATGATCTCTGGGTGAGTGGCTGGACTTGATGATCTCAAAGGTCTCTTCCAACCTCACCAGTTCTATGATTCTATGATCTCTTCCGAGACAGGTGGTGAGGATTCAGTATTTTCTCCTCTGCAGTTGGTATCAAGTGCAGCATTCTGATACATTAATTGAGAGAAGCATAAACTGTTTGATAGTTTGGACATCAACACTGGAATAAGCTTCTCATGGAGGTGGTTAAATCCCCACCCCTAAAGGTGCTTCAAAGAGGCAAAGATGTGGTACTGAGGAACATGGTTTAGCATCACACTTGGTAGAGTTAGAAAACGTTTGGGCTGGATGATCTTAAAGGTCTTCTCCAATCAAAATGATTCTGTGATGATTCTATTATCCTTAAACCACCAGGGCAAAAGGTAGGCAATACCCTGAACGCTCCAAAGGCTGCTGGCAGCATCACAAGGGCTTCCCAGGAGAGGAAAACACTACTCAGGCAAGCAGCAAGCTTCCTGGTGACAGTGTCTCTAATATATACAGAGGAAAAAGGCATTTCTGATGGCAAAACTTCTGCCTCACTTGCTGTTTCATGTTAAGAGGCTTGTACAGTCAGCAGCCTTTTAAAGAGTAATGACTGTTTTCATGGCAAATGCTCTGTTAAATAACCCAGGATTATTGTGTTGTGTTACTGCATATATAAAATGGCATTTCAAAAGGAAAAAAAAAATAAATAATAATTGTTTTAGAGCTAATTGATGTTTTTTAACCAGCTCTGTGCGTGGAATTTTTATTTGGTGGAGGGGTAGGCTGCTGCCAGGAGCACACTGATCAAGGCAGGGAGGTTTCTTCAGGGCAAATTCACTTCCCTGGTTTTCATAGAATCATGGAATGGTAGGGGTTGGAAGAGATGACCCAGTCCAACCCCCCTGCCAGAGCAGGACCACCCAGGGCAGGTCACAGAGGAACGCATCCAGATGGGGCTGGAAAGTCTCCAGAGAATGAGACTCCACAACCTCTCTGGGCAGCCTGCTCCACAGCTCCAGCACCCCCACAGTAAAGAAGTTTCTCCTCATGGAACTTCCCATGTTCCTGTTTGTATCCATTGCTCCTTGTCCTACCACAGGACACCACTGAAAAGAGCCTGATCCTTTCTTTTTGACATCCATCCTTCAGATATTTATAAAGATTAGTAAGATCCCCTCTCTGGCTGCTCTTCTCCAGAGTAAACAGCCCCAGGTCTCTCAGCCTTTCCTCAGCTTCAGGTGCTACTTCTGGCTAAGCAACAGAGCAAATTCAAGCCACGTGCTCCAAAATGCAAAAGGGAAGGAGCCAGGCAAATCCCCACCACAGCTCTTCACTCTAGACCTGAGTGTCCACCCACTGCAGGAGCATCCCTTGGACATGCATGGTCAATGAGACAACAGAGAGTCTCACCTCATTCCTGCCAGCCCACCTCCACCTCTGACATCTGCTCTGCAGATTTCCTGCTCTCAGCCCCCTAGGTTTGGTCTGTGATCCACGGGGTGGCACTTCAGAGCCACCAAAATCCTCCCCTGGGGGACGACACGTCCCCCTCCCCTGTCTCCCTCCCCTGTCCCCCTCCCCTGTCCCCCAGTGTTATTTCTGCAGACAGCCAAGGAGAACCGCCCCAGTGCTAGCAGCAGTGGGATGATGAATCACGGGTGAGCAATCCTGCTGCCAGAGTTTAACTATAAGCATTCCAGAAGGATTTTGGATGGCTCAGCTCCTGCCCCTCACCCACCTCCTCACCACGTCCTCAGGGACACAGTCCCCAGGCCAGAGAGAGCCACCACCATCATCATCTCTGGGACCTCCTGCTCCGTTCTTTTGGCACCCACCAGCTCCTCTGCCCAAGCTCTGTGCTGCAAGAGCTTGAGCACAAGATTTTAGCAACCACAAAGCTGCTGAGAGCCCCAACTCCCTATTTATGATCTTGCAGTCTGCAGGCATTTCAGTCCACCATCAAAGAGCAGGGAAGTGCTCGTAGCTTTCAAACCTGGAGCCTTTGAGCTCCTCTGAGAGCAGCAGCCTCGCTGACCCTTGTCTGGAGGCTTGCAGGGCACTCAAGCAGTCAGAAGAAATGGTGGAGTCCTGAAGCCTTACCCAGGCAGTGACTTTTGGGGATGGGAAATGAATCACACAAGTGAACGTCTCAGAGCGGCCGGAAGGGAGAGCGGAGCCGTCAGAGACCGCAGTTAAAAGTCTGAAGCATCTCCTAAGATCTCCACGTCCTGACATGAGCTTGATAGCAGCACACTCAGATCAGAGCCTGGGAGTGGGGAGCTCTTAAGCAGCTCCCATAAGGGACCTGTTGGGTCACTGGGTCTCATCCTTTTGTGCTCTGGTAGCCAATTCATCCAAAAGGGACCTGCAGCATCTCTCCTCCACGCACCAGCACACCACAAACTGCCTCACAACAGCTTATAACAAACCTGAGAGCTGTAGTGCAAAGGCCAAAAGCCACCAGCTCTGAATCATCACAAGAAAGAAGTGGAGATGAAAGCTACCCCTGTGCCCCAGACTCTGGTAGCAGCAGGGAATGGGTAAAAGGAAAAGGTTGAAGCAAAGCATGCGAGGAGGTTTGCAGATGGGCAGGGAGGAGATCTCCCCTGCTCCTCCAGCATGGGAAGGAGGGCACAAAAATAATTGGGCTGTGAAATGTAAGGGAAGACTGGCAGAGCAGGAGAGTTCAAGACCTGCTGGGTTGAAATTACTTCTTCCCCCTCCATGTTACTCCTGTGCTTCTCTTCGCTTCATGTCTTCATTTGGGATGGAGCTTGTGGTCTGTCCCAGACCTGGCAGCTTCAGGGCTGGCCAAACTCACACATTGCTGCCCTCACATAAGGGTTTCCACTTTCTGCTGCAGCCTTTCCCAGTTCCCCAAGACAAGTCTGACCCAGTAGTCTAGGAGACAGCCCCCTGCTTGAGGATTCATGGAGAGGAGACAGGAGTAGTTTCCTTCCCTAACATCACCCCATGCACTGTACACATCTGCAGAGGGCTACATCCATCCAGCTCTGTGCTCTAACAGTGTGAGCAGTGCTGCTGGCTGCACACACAGGCTCTACAAAACGAGACAGAGAAGTGGCATCCTGAAGTCAAAACCTTCTCACCCTCCTTCTCTCCCAACTCCATTCTCTTAAAAGCCAGAACAGCCTGTCCCCAGCTCCTCTCAAGGACAGAGCCACTCTCCACTTCACTCTTTTCCTCTTCAGAAGGAGCCTTTCCCTGAGGCTCTGTCTCAACCCTCTCCCTTCCTCAGAGGCAGCTGGACCCCAGGAGGATGCTGCCCTAATGGGTTACATCTCATTACTGCAACCGCGATGTCAAACCACGTCTCTCTATCCCTTCAGCGTCGGTCTCCACGGTATCTAAGTGCCTCAGATGACTAGAAAAGTCCCTTTGTGTGTTTTCCCAACCCTTGGCTCTACAAGTACCATTTAATCAAGCTCAGTAATGAAGCCAGAACAGGCTGTGCAGCCACAGGCAGGATCAGCGCAGCCTTTGAACGAGAGGTGCAGGCCAATCCTCCTACGCACAGGTGACAAAGGGACAGGAGCAGCCACGGGGCCAGGCACCTCTGAAATGTTCTGAAAGGTCCAAGCAGCCTGGAAGCTTCAAACAACTAACAGGCACTTCAGTGTAAGTGATAAATTCCAAAGATGCCCCCTCCTACACATCAATGCCGTGGGGTATGTGTTCCTCTGAGGTTCCCAGGCTCATGTCTGACCCCCAGTTAAAGCATCACTCTCCACCTCAGGACACCCAAAACATATTTAGGGCACTTTTGAGCATACCCATGACTGGCACTGCCAGCCCAAACACTGCTGCCATCTCCCAAGCTCATGTCTGCTCTCCAGTCTTGCAGTTCTTCCTCTCTCCAGGATCTTCCCCACATGGATGCTGTCACCATGAGCTTTTTTTAGCACCTTCCTCCAGTCTGACCAGCTTCTCTTGCTTACAGAATTGTGAAGATGACTACCACAGCTTGTAAATCACACACCAGGAGATGTATTTCCCTCTCATGCCATCCCTGACCACCCAAGGAATCCCTTGGAGGCTTCAGGGGACATCACACACCCACCAGCATAGCCTGATGGAAGGTGTTCGGGACACAGCTTTCCTAAAATCAGCTCTTCTGGACAGAGCTCTTTCCATGGTTGGTGTCATACCATCAGCTCCCACCCTCAGCTCTCAACCAGCTTTTCCCTCTCCCCTCAAATCTGCAAGTCCTGGAACCATGCTTGGGTGAAGCTCTCATCCAGCAAAGAGCTAGCACACATGTGCAGAGCTGTAGCAGCATCATTAAAAGTTTGCAACCACGACCTGAGGTCATCTCAGAAAAACCACAAAGCAAATAAAAGGCACCTCAAAGCCAAAACTGAAGTCAATGAATCAAAAGACACCACCTTTTTTTTCACCACCTCATGACCTCACCTCCTTTTTCAAGTGGTTAACCATTACCATTACTAGTAAGGAATTACTATTCCCACTAATCAAGAGAAATATGGTTGCAGCCAACCTGCTGCACTGGTGCAAATGAGTTTTATTTCTTGGAAGAGATGCTTAGGAGCCAGCTGTGGAGACCTAAGACATAAAAATCCCTGCGAGCTGCTCTGGGCAGTGACTGTCTCCTTACTTTATGCTTGTCCCAGCCTCTAGGCTCTACAACAGGATAAATAACACCAAACCCTCACTCAGCAATACAAGGAAGCACTTGGTACTAAAAATTAGTTAAAATTCATACCTACATTGGGAAATTATTCAGTAAACTCTAATTACTTACCAAAAGCAACGATGATATTTTTAAGGAGAGGGAGTGCCCATAAATACAGAGCCATAAATACACTGCTGCACAGTGGCACAAATTAATCTGTACTTAATTGCTGGCAATTGCTATCAATTACTTAACAGTCCTTGCAGAATAGGCAAATTCTTTTAAGAACAATTTCAGTTGCTAATGGGAAGTCTTTTTTTTGCCTCCTGCAGGAGAAATCCATCCATCCATCCATCCATCTATTTCTCCCTCCCAGCTGGTGAGGCTCAGACCTGGTCTTCTAGAGGGGGACAGAGAAAGATGCATAAAGAGCCAATGTGCTTCTCAGGCTTCAAAAGGTTTCACCACCTTTAGTCAAACCCTGAAGACAGCAGGAAAACTTGTGGTGAGAAACATCCCCTGACCTACCAAGGATAGAGATTCCTTGCAAAGGGTTGAAAGGAGGGAGCTAGGAGCTGGCAGTTACATATCCATTGTGCACCCAGGGAAAGAAACACCTCACAGCGACCATTCACCTCCTCTGTCTGCTACAGCAAAACCATGGCAGGACCTGCAGAGACCCTCATGCGTTGTGTTGCTCCTCTTGCCCTCCATCAGAGGCCAGGGAGGCTGCAATGATGCTCCTGCATCTGCTGTACAGCTCACCTGGGTGCTGCTTCCCCACGCATCCACAGCGAACAGCCCAAGCACCGATCCTGCCTCCTTTTCTGGTGTTTTCTGCTTTGCTGTTGGCACAACATCCCATCAGCACCGTTAATTACATCCAGGCTGGGTGTGAAGGACAGGCTGCTTCTTGCAAAGAGCCCTGAGGCCATGCAATCCATCCTGCTGCTCACACAGAACAGCTTCCACCGTTGCTGACAAACTGCAGTGAGGTTCTGCCCCAAAGCAGCTCTTCCACGTGCTGCCAGGCTTTGGGGTTCTGATCCTCATCCAGCAATCCTGATGCCAGGTCAGACTGATGTCCACAAACATCTTCTCCCCCTGATCCTCATTGCCCAAGCAGTCCTGCAAAAGTGAGCTGGCAGCACAAAATGCAGCACAAAGGTTTGCCCATGACGGCTGGGCAGAGCTCAGCTGGCGCAGAAAGCACCCCCTCAAAACCCATCCTCCTGCTTGGATGCACAGGGTGAGAGGGGAGTGGAAGCAGGGGAGAGTGCTGGGAAGAGCTGCTTATGTCTCCATCTTGAGTGAAGAGAGACCCAGGGTCTCCAAGGCTGTCAATCCAACCTCAAGGCATCACTCCATCACCAGTCCCCCCAGGACGGGGCTGCCAGTCAGAGGGAGTCATGTGCCAGCCATGACAAGCCAAGCAAGTGACACTCACATCTTCCTGCTTACAATAACAGCCCTTCCGTGTCCAATCCATCATATTCGATGCAGATCTCTTCCCCTGAAGTGTTGTCAATGAGGATTTAATTTAGAGCTAATTAGACAAATATTGCATGTTAAACACCCATTGATTATTAAGAGGCAGTGAGTGGGGTTCAGCTCTGCAGTGTGCGTGGCCACGCTGCATTATGGCTGGGATGAGGCTGGGAGATGTCTTGCTGTCTCTAATCATCAGCTGGTAATTAGTGTCCAATAACTTGTAACTTGGTTTATCATTATAGATTTCAGAAGGCAGTAATGGGACTGTATGCTAATTAAGCAGCATAGCCAGCAGGTGGAGGGAGGTGATTCTCCCCCTCTGCTCTGCTCTGGTGAGACCCCACCTGAAGTACTGTGTCCATTTCTGCAGCCCCTATTACAGGAAGGATCTGGAGGTGCTGGAAGGAGTCCAGAGAAGGGCCACAAGGATGAGTAGAAGGCTGGAGTTCCTCTGCTATGAGAGACTGAGAGAGTTGGGGCTGTTCAGTCTGGAGAAGAGAAGGCTCCAAGGAGACTTTCTTGTGGCCGTTCAGTACCTGAAGGGGGCTCCAAGAAAGCTGGGGAGGGACTTTTGAGGGTGTCAGGGAGTGACAGCACTAGGGGGAATGGAAAAAATTAGAAATGGGTAGATTCAGATTGGATGTTAGGAAGAAATTCTTCCCCATGAGGGTGGTGAGAGACTGGAGCAGGCTGCTCAGGGAGGTGGTGGAAGCCTCATCCCTGGAGGTTTTTGCAGCCAGGCTGGATGTGGCTGTGAGCAACCTGCTGTGGTGTGAGGTGTCCCTGCCCATGGCAGGGGGGTTGGAACTGGATGATCCTTGAGGTCCCTTCCAACCCTAACTATTCTATGATTCTATGATTCTATGATTCTATGATTCTATGATTCTACGATAAGTAGCAATTGATTATTTAAGGCATGGACAGATCCAGCAGCGAGGTAATAGATGCATGCAGTTGTCAAAACTTCAACAAACATCACACAGCCTTCTTCTGCACCATGGAGTTGGTGGGTAATGAAAAAGTGCTGCTCCTCAAGCAGCTTTGGGGTGGGGGTTTGCAAGAGTGCTTGGCACCCTGCAAGCCCCTAGCCAAGGGTTAAGAGTTCTCCAGCTGCAGGAAACGGGAAAGAAAGTCAGGAAATCTGGAGCTTGTTAATTGAGGCAAGGAAAGCCTCAAGGTAAGGAAGGTGCCCAGTTATAGAGTCATAGAATTATTAGAATATTAGAGTCTAGAATCATTAAGGTTCCAAGATCAAGTTCAGCCATCAACCCAACACCACCATGGCCACTAAACCATTCCCCAAAGTGCCCTGAGTGCTGCTCCACGATCACAGCAGAGCCCAAGTCACTCATAAAGTGGCATTTCACAACTCAGCTGCCCTCTTACTCTAAGATCATCAAGCTGAACTTGTCAGCCCACCACCACCATGCTCACTAAGCCATGTCCCAAACTGCCTTGACCCCTGCTCTTAGGTCAGAGCAGAGCCCAAGGCACTCCTAAACTGACATTTTGCATCTCAGCTTCTCTCTTACTCCACACAACCCCCCGTGAAACAGAGACAAATTACCAATTCTCTGCCAGAAAAAGGCTTTCAAACCCAAGCCTGGCACCTGCTGGCTTCCCACCAGCTTCATCCAGAAAGCTGCTCAGAAAAGACACTCAGAAGAAACTGGAGAGATCTGCCTTTAAATAAGAGCCAGAAAGGAACTGATAGATGTTAAGGTGCAGTGCAGAAGCCCACCAAGCCCTGCCACCCTGCTCCTCACAGCTGCCTCTCCTCCCTAGGATATCCCCATGCTCCTCTGACCCCATATGGCTGTGGAGGGTTGGGAAGACTGCACTCCTTCCCCCATGGGAGGAAAAGAAAGATGAGAGACAGAAGCCTCTTGTATGAAAGAGAAAAGATAAATGGCTCCTGAAGGGAAATAACCTGCTGGACTCAGTGGGTTTGGCAGCACCCTGCTAAGTGCAGCATCCGTCTTGAAAGCCAGCTGCAAGCTCAGCAGCCACAGGACAAAGCAGAGGGTTTGGGGAACAAGGCCAAGCAGCTACCAGAGCTTCTTCCCACAGGCAGCCCATGGTCAGGACCACCAGGGCTGGGCCACCCTCCATGGCTCCTGGCTTGGGGTGATGGGTTCGGAGAGGCACGGTAAAAGGATTCAGCTTCAGGCCAGCATGAAGGACCTGTCCTTGGGGCATCACCAAGAGAGCTGTGACTGCAGTCTAAGCCCTGCTCTGGGTCCAAATGTGAGCAGCCAGCACCCTCACAACTCATCAGCTCAGGCAGGATGAGGCCAGCAGGGAGAACCAGCATCTTCTAGTAAAGGAGCTGCTTTTTGACGGGCTGGGCCCATCACCAGTTTACTGGGCAATAAAAGAGAATCAAGGAAAATGCTCCAAGTGCACCTCTGAGAGTCTGCAGCTTCAGTTCTAGAGTCTGGGCAGGCTTCAGCTGCCTCTTAAAACTTCTCTTGTATGTAATGGGTCTGCATGGTGATTGGGAAAGGATCCAGTGTGCTCTGCACGGTGATTGGGAAGTGATCAGTGTGCTGGGAAGGGATCAGTGTGCTGTGCATGGTGATTGGGGAGGGGTTGGTGTGCTGTGCATGGTGACTGGGGAGGGGTTGGTGTGCTCTGTATGGTGACTGAGGAGGGCTTGGTGTGCCCTGCATGGTGACTGGGGAGGGGTTGGTGTGCTCTGTATGGTGACTGAGGAGGGGTTGGTGTGCTGTGCATGGTGACTGAGGAGGGGTTGGTGTGCCCTGCATGGTGACTGGGGAGGGGTTGGTGTGCTCTGTAGAGTGACTGGGGAGGGGTTGGTGTGCTGTGCATGGTGGCTGGGAAGGGGTTGGTGTGCTGTGCATGGTGACTGGGGAGGGGTTGGTGTGCTGTGCATGGTGACTGGGGAGGGGTTGGTGTGCTGTGCATGGTGACTGGGGAGGGGTAGGTGTGCTGTGCATGGTGACTGGGGAGGGGTTGGTGTCCTGTGCATGGTGACTGGGGAGGGGTTGGTATGCTCTGTATGGTGACTGAGGAGGGGTTGGTGTGCTGTGCATGGTGACTGAGGAGGGGTTGGTGTCCTGTGCATGGTGACTGAGGAGGGGTTGGTGTGCCCTGCATGGTGACTGGGGAGGGGTTGGTGTGCTCTGTAGGGTGACTGGGGAGGGGTTGGTGTGCTCTGTATGGTGACTGAGGAGGGGTTGGTGTGCCCTGCATGGTGACTGGGGAGGGGTTGGTGTGCCCTGCATGGTGACTGGGGAGGGGTTGGTGTGCTGTGCATGGTGACTGAGGAGGGGTTGGTGTGCTCTGTAGGGTGACTGAGGAGGGATTGGTGTGCTCTGTATGGTGACTGAGGAGGGATTGGTGTGCTCTGTAGGGTGACTGGGGAGGGGTTGGTGTGCCCTGCATGGTGACTGGGGAGGGGTTGGTGTGCTGTGCATGGTGACTGGGGAGGGGTTGGTGTGCTGTGCATGGTGACTGGGAAGGGGTTGGTGTGCTCTGCATGGTGACTGGGGAGGGGTTGGTGTGCTGTGCATGGTGACTGGGAAGGGGTTGGTGTGCTGTGCATGGTGACTGGGAAGGGGTTGGTGTGCTGTGCATGGTGACTGGGGAGGGGTTGGTGTGCTCTGTAGGGTGACTGGGGAGGGGTTGGTGTGCTCTGTAGGGTGACTGGGGAGGGGTTGGTGTGCTGTGCATGGTGACTGGGGAGGGGTTGGTGTGCTCTGTAGGGTGACTGAGGAGGGGTTGGTGTGCCCTGCATGGTGACTGGGAAGGGGTTGGTGTGCTGTGCATGGTGACTGGGGAGGGGTTGGTGTGCTCTGTAGGGTGACTGGGGAGGGGTTGGTGTGCCCTGCATGGTGACTGGGGAGGGGTTGGTGTGCTGTGCATGGTGACTGGGGAGGGGTTGGTGTGCTCTGTAGGGTGACTGGGGAGGGGTTGGTGTGCCCTGCATGGTGACTGGGGAGGGGTTGGTGTGCTCTGTAGGGTGACTGGGGAGGGGTTGGTGTGCTGTGCATGGTGACTGGGGAGGGGTTGGTGTGCTCTGTAGGGTGACTGGGGAGGGATTGGTGTGCTGTGCATGGTGACTGGGGAGGGATTGGTGTGCCCTGCATGGTGACTGGGGAGGGGTTGGTGTGCTGTGCATGGTGACTGGGGAGGGGTTGGTGTGCTCTGTAGGGTGACTGGGGAGGGATTGGTGTGCTGTGCATGGTGACTGGGGAGGGATTGGTGTGCCCTGCATGGTGACTGGGGAGGGGTTGGTGTGCTGTGCATGGTGACTGGGGAGGGGTTGGTGTGCTCTGTAGGGTGACTGGGGAGGGATTGGTGTGCCCTGCATGGTGACTGGGGAGGGGTTGGTGTGCTGTGCATGGTGACTGGGGAGGGGTTGGTGTGCTCTGTAGGGTGACTGGGGAGGAGTTGGTGTGCTGTGCATGGTGACTGGGGAGGGGTTGGTGTGCTCTGTAGGGTGACTGGGGAGGGGTTGGTGTGCTCTGTAGGGTGACTGGGGAGGGGTTGGTGTGCTGTGCATGGTGACTGGGGAGGGGTTGGTGTGCTGTGCATGGTGACTGGGGAGGGGTTGGTGTGCTGTGCATGGTGACTGGGGAGGGGTTGGTGTGCTCTGCCAAGGGAACTGGTTGGCTCTGCAGTGGGGCTGGAGCAGAGAATCCTCCAGAAGAAGGGGAGGAGGGCTACTGTTGCTCAGAACCACTGCACAACAAAAAGGCAGCAGGAAGCAGCAGGATGAGGCCAGCAGCCATCCTGCAACAGGCTGGCAAACCTCATTGCCTGGAGGAAAAGCAACCTAACCAGCAAACATACTCCACCCTTCTCACATGGGGCACCATCAGATGGACTACATACAACAAGACATCAGCAGCTGCATATTGCTACTTCTGAAACCTTCCAAGTCCTTGATGCCATCCCAAAATGCCAGCCCTGCAGCACATCAGTGCTATGAAGAAGCACAGTAGGAATCCTGCACAAGGAGATTTAGGACAAAGATGATCCCCCAAGCCCTCTGTACAATCCAGCAGGACATCATTAAGCAGCCACAGCCCCAAACTCCTGCGAAGGCAGCTTTGCCTGCCAGCTGGGAACAGACTTCATGCTGGGTTGGCTCTCAAGAGCAGGGAAGCACCTTACAGCAGTCAGCCCATTTCTGTACAGCCTGCTCTGCTCAGGGATTCCCACCTTATGCTTCCCATCAGCTCACAAAGCAGCAGGTATAGCCTTGCCTAGGTCACATTCTGAGGCATCTCCTGCTTCCCCCCCCACCCACGAGGCTTGCAGCACTGTCATGCAGAGGATATTAGATTAGTCTGACACAGTTTCTCCTTGACAAATCTCTGCTGGCTGTGGCATAATTCTTGTCCTTTCCTAGCTGATCACAAGGATTTTCCTTGACTGTTCCAGAGCCTTTTCAGGATGGAAGGTCAGCCATCTCCTAAGACCTTTGTTGCCCCCTTCCCTACACCAGATTTGCCCTTTCCTGGTGGTCTGGAGCCTCCCTTGCCCTCTCAGCCAAGCAGCAGTGGTCCTGACATCGCTCCAGCCAGTTCCCTGAAGTAAAAGCAGCAGCTCAGGAAGTTCATGTTGGAAGCCAAGGAAGAGAATAAAGTAGACCAGAGAAGGAGAGAAACTCCTCTTCAATAGTTTTGCAGCAGTTTACCCATGCTGCAGCAGGCAACAAAGAGAAAACGTCAAGAGCAATGAGACAAGGCAGGGAAGGCGTCGCAGCAGATAAAGGTTTCTTCAGGTATGAGACAAAACCAGCTTTGGAAACCTCACAGAAGTGAGTTTAAAGTCTCCAGAGGATATCAATTGAGAGTCTGTCACTTGGTGTCAGGATAACTTTCTGGACAGCTCTCGGAGCTTGTTAAGCTCTTGCTGGGGCTGCATTTGAGCTCTGGTGGCAGCGCTGTCTGCTAGCACCAGTGCTGAAATCAGAGATGAAAAACACCTGCCAAGACCACGCAGCTTCTCTGCTACTCCTCCAGCATCCCTCACCACAATTTGCAACATCCCTCACCATGACCTGTAACAATCCCCACCACGACCTGCAACATCCCTCACCATGACCTGCAACATCCCTCACCATGACCTGTAACATCCCTCACTATGACCTGCAACATCCCTCACCATGACCTGTAACATCCCTCACCATGACCTGCAACATCCCTCACCATGACCTGTAACATCCCTCACCATGACCTGCAACATCCCTCACCATGACCTGCAACATCCCTCACCATGATCTTCAACATCCCTCACCACAATCTGCAACATCCCTCACCATGACCTGTAACCCCCACCATGACCTGCAACATCCCCCACCATGACCTGTAACATCCCTCACCACAATCTGCAACATCCCTCACCATGACCTGTGACATCCCTCACCACAACCTGCAACATCCCTCACCATGATCTCCAACATCCCCCACCACAACCTGCAACATCCCCCACCATGTTCTCCAACATCCCCCACCATGATCTCCAACATCCCCCACCATGTTCTCCAACATCCCTCACCACCACCTGCAATATCCCTCTACACAACCTGCAACATCCCTCATGATCTCCAACATCCCCACTGTCAATGGGAATGGGGAGCTCACTGTTGCTCCCAGACATTCTCCCTCAAGGAGCAGAGCAGATGCAACGCTCCAAAACAGGGACTGTGGTGTCCAGGAGGAGTTTGTGGGCATGGGATGGGAAATGTGAGATGAGATGCAATGAGATACATTGAGGTGCAATGGTTTGTAGCATCACAGAATTCATTGGTTGGAAAAGACCTTTAAGATCATTGAGTCCAACCATCAACCTAACACCACCATGGCCATTAAACCATGTCCCAAAGTGCCATGGCTACAAGTTTGTTGAACACCTCCAGGGATGGGGACTCCACCACCTCCCTGGGCAGCCTCTTCCAATCCCTGACCACTCTCACAGCAAAGAAATTGTTCCTCATCTCCAACTTAAACCTCCTCTGGTGCAACTTCAGGCCAATTCCTCACCATCTATCATCTGATATTAGGGAGAAGAAACCAAACCTGACTTTGCCCCAGTCTCTTTTCAGGGAGCTGTAGACAGCAACAAGGTCTCCTCTCAGCCTCCTCTTCCCCAATTCCCTCAGCTGCTCCTCACCAGCCCTGTTCTCCAGGCCCTTCAACAGATTTTTTTTTTCCCCTTTTCTGGACCTGCTCCAATCCTTCTTGGAGTGTTGTGCCCAAACCTGAGCCCAGTATTTGCTGTGTGGCCTTAGTGGTGCAGAGCACAGGGGGACAATCATTTTCCTGCTCCTGCTGGCCACACCATTGCTGCTGCAGGCGGCCAAAGCAGACAGTCTTAAGGGCATCTCAGCATCACAATCGATGGCTCCAGGAGGCAAGTGGCTGCTTCCCCCACAGCAATCATTTCATCAAGAGCCCTGCAAGACTCCTGCTGTTCCCACTAGCCCTGGATCCCTAACTTTAATTAAGTCCAAGCAGGCTTCTCGCAAGAAGAAGGGAGGAGAGGGTGACTCAGAGAGCGATGGGACCAGCCGGTGTAATTATCATACAGTTAAGGCTATTAATTAAAAACAGCCCTTCCCCCCACCACCACCTTTTCTTTTTTTTTTTTTTTTTTTTTTTTAGAGCCAAACTAATCAATTCCACTTAAAGGGATATATGGGGATAAGGAGCAAGAGCAGGGAGGGTGACAGTGAGAGAGATGGGATGCGATGTGAATGCTAACAGCTTCCCACCCTAGCCACTGCTGCAGTAAAGCCCCAGGCCTGGCTGCTTCCAACAGTGACTTGGAGTCTCCTTGGAAATGGGCTCAGTCTTGCCTTCTACCTACTGCTGCTGCTGCTGCTGCATCAGAGCAACTCCTGTGAACGCACAAAGGACTTTAAATCTCTTGCTTTAACTGCCTTGATTGAATTAAATGCAACAAGACGGCGAGGCAGCCTTGTGGTTGAAGGCATGAGCATGGAGCCTTTCTCCTCTGCTAAAGGCACTCTTCCCTCTTTCTGAAATGATGAGTTGCTCCTGGGTTATGCTCTTTAAGAAAAGGGAAGGGGAAAATAAAATAAAAAAAAAAAGTCATCTGATAAAGTGGGTTATAAAACCAGTGGTGGTAATAAAAGGGAGAGCGAGGAGCTCGATGCAAAGCCAGCAAGAGAAGGGAGAAACTGCTGTAGGGTTGTAATATCTGAGCTGTGATTAATAGGTGGCCAAGGGTGAGGGTAGAGGGCACAGTGTGGCGTGGCACATCCATGATGCAAGGGACACAGGGAGCAGTGCTGAGCCCAAGAGGGGACCTCAGCCGGGTGGCAGATGGAAGGGTATTGATGGAGGGTGATGAGCAGCTGGCTCCCAAGGGTCAAAGCCTGGCAGCATGACACCCTCTCAGCTGCAGTCACCATGTGGGACAGAGAATGGGCTGTGACCAAGAAGCAGAAGGGGATGAAGCCAAGCACCAGCACAATGCAGTGGGTACAGTCTTGCAAGGAGTGTTTATCCTCCAAGAGGGCTACTGTCCCCTGGCTGAGAGCTGCAGGGGAAAGGAGGTTCATGTATGCATGTTCAAGCCAGGGAAAGAGAAGAGTTGGGGACAACTCAGCACGTAGAGACACTGCAGAAAATGCTCACAATGGAGGAAAACATCATGAGAGGTGCCCTCTGCCAGAGCACAACTCTAGTGCTCCTAACTCCTACCCACTGCTTGAAACACTCTGGGCCATGCCATAGAATCATGGAATGGTTTTGGCTGGAAGAGACCTTTCAGATCGTCAAGTCCAACTATTAACTGAGCACTGTGAGGTCACTGCTAAAACACATCCCTCAATACCACATCTACATAGCTTTTAAATCTCACCAGGGCTGAGGATTCCACCACCTCCCTGGGCAGTCTCTTTCAGGGCTTTACTACCCTTTGGGGGAAAAAAATGTTCCTCATGTCCCACCTAAACTTCCCCTGGTGCAACTGAAGGCTGTTTCTTCTCATCCTATTGCTTTTTCCTTGGGAGAAGAGACTCACCCCCACCTCACTCTAACCTCCTTTCTGGGAAGTTGTAGAGAGCCATGAGGTCTCCCCTCAGCCTCCTCTTCTCCAGACCAAACACCTCCAGTTCCCTCAGCGGCTCCTTACCAGGACCTATTCTCCAGACCCTTCACCAACTTCATTGCCCTTCTCTGGACATGCTCCAGCAAGTCAGTGTCATTCCAAGCCATTTCTCCAAGACACAAACTCATCCTGGTGGGTGAAGAGCTTAGCTCCCATCTCTCCTTCTCAAAACTCCACACTCATTTTCCTTCTTTGGGACTCAATTCCTTCTCTGCTAAAGGAACAAGTTCTTTACCATGAGGGTATTGGAACACTGCAACAGGTTGCCCAGAGAGGTAGTTGAGGCCCCATCCCTGGAGATGGCTGAGGCTCAATGAGGCCCTGGGCAACCTGATCTAGTTGAGGATGCCCCTGCATACTGCAGAGGGGATTGGACTGGATGATCTTGGGAGGTCTCCTTCAGCCCAAACCATTCTATGATTCCATGAAGCTATAAGAATGGGGCCAACAGCAGCACACTCCCAGGTTTCTTGCAAGCTGCCGAGTGGGATGTGTCTTGAGAAGGTGCCCTGGGAACAGAAACCATTTCTTTTTATCAGCCTCCATTACAATGACATTAATGTCATCCCCATGTGCAGGATGAATGCTCAGGTACCCAAGAAGCACTCCTGGCTCTTTCCTGCCCCTTGGTGGGAGCAGGGCATCCTGCTGGCAAATGCCCAGGAGAATTACAGCCGGGTGCCTGGGCACAGACACGGCTATCGGTTCCTTTTTATGAGCTTTCATTGTTATTACCACCTATTTCTTTTTACATTCCTGCCAAAATACCAAACATTAATCTCCCTTGCTCCCTGCAGGCAAAACATGGGTAATTGGATTTATATGGGTTAGGAATTTGTTAGATTTTTTTTTTTTATATGTATGTCTATATCTATACATGCACACAAACACACAGAAACTACCCAAAAACCAGGAGGTGAGGGGGATGCACTGACCAGTTGGAACTGGTCTGAGGACTGGGGTACCAGCTGGCTCAAGACATAGCTCCCTGTATCCCCACTCCCTGCAGCAAGAACATCCCCACGGTCCAGCTGCCTGTGCTCTGATTTAGGAACTCAACACACAGCCCTGAACTTACAGAATCATAGAACAGAATCACAGAATCATGGAATTATTAAGGTTGGGAAAGATCTCTAAGGTCATCAAGTCCAACCACCAATCCAACACCACCATGGCCATTAAAGCATTCCCCAAAGTGTCACATCTACCTTTTTTTTGGGGTGGTGACTCTATCAACTCCCTGGGCAGCCTGCTCCAGGACTCTAGCACCCTCACAGTGAAGGAGTTTATCTTCATGTTGAGGTGGAACTTGGTGGGAACTTGGTGGGTTCCAGTGAGTGACCATTGCCCATTGTCCTAACACAGGACACCACTGAGTCTTGTCACTTGCACCCAGTCCCTTCAGATATTTGCAAACATTCATAAGATCTCCTCTCAGGCTGCTCTTCTCCAGGCTAAACAGCCCAGGTCTCTCAGCTTTCCTCCTCACACAGGTGTTCCAGGCCCTTCATCATCCTCATAACCTCCGTTGGACACTCTCCAGTAGTTCTCTTTTGAACTGGGGAGCCCAGAACCGAACACAATACTCCAGAAGTGGTCTCAGCAGGGCAGAGTACAGCAGGAGAACTTCCCTTGCTTGCCCTGCTGGCCACAGCCTTCTTTGTGCACCCCAGGATGCCATTGGCCTTTCTGGCCACGAGGCCACTTTGCTGTCTATCACATTACAGACTGAAAGCCATTGGCAGGGGCTGGGGTGGAATTCTTTTTCTCAATAAAACAACAACAACAAAACAAAAGCAACGAAGCAAAGTAAACCACTGAACATCCTAACCCTCCAAGGCTGCTCACAAGGACAGAAGGAGAAGTGATAGTCACCAAATCAGATATTCCTTATGAAGTGTCTGCTCAGCTGTGCTATCTAAAGATTATCACTTAAAACAATATGTCCAGCTGTTGTAACAAGCATCCCTGGTTTAGGGCTGAGACAAATGAGGAGGAGGCAAACTGTGAGAGCAGTCACAAGAAGTCTTTGCAAACTGGGAATGTGAGAGACAGGCACGATGCTCCCTCTGCAGTGTTAACACCTAATCCTGCTCCAGAAACAAAGAGCTGAGCTCCTGGAGCAGCCTGGGGAGCTGGGGGAAGGACACAGCTATCACTGCTGCCGAGCCTGGGGAGTTTATTGTGCTTGCAAAAAGATCTCCTGTACCCTATAGTGAGAGGATTAGCAACAGTTCAGTCCCATCCCCTGCAGCTCAGTAGCACTGCTTGTAACTACTGCTGCCTAGCAGAGCTCAGAAACCTAGCATGGAAGGTGTGGGGGTTGGCTTTTTGCTCAGTGAGGGGACCTTCCCTGGGCTGGCATCCCAGTCCCTGGAGACGTCATAGAATCACAGAATGGTTTGGGTTGGAAGGGACCTTAAGGATCATCCAGTTCCAAACCCCCTGCCATGGGCAGGGATACCTCCCACCAGCCCAGGTTGATGAAGGCCTCATCCAACCTGGCCTTGAACACCTCCAAGGAGGGGACATCCACAGACTCCCTGGGTAACCTGTTCCAGTGTCTCCCCACCCTCATTGGAAAGAATTTCTTCCCATCTCCAGTCTCAATCTCTCCTTTTCCAGCTCAAAGCCATTGCCCCTTGTCCTGTCATTACAAGCCCTTGTAAAAAGTCCTTCCCCAGCTCTCCTGTAGCCCCCTTCAGGTACTGGAAGGACTGCTCTAAGGTCTGCCCAGAACTTTCTCTTCTCCAGGCTGAACAGCCCCAACTCACTATGACAGCAAGTGGCTCCTCACTGCAGAGCTGGACCAGATCATTCCACTCCCCAAAACAGGCTTTTCTGAAGCACAACCCCAGTGCTCTGCTTACAATCTCCACATCAGCAGAGGTCTAGCTCCCTGCCCTTCTTGAATCTAGTCCTACACCCATGGACTGGATGATCTCCAGAGGTCTCTTCCAGCCCCTGCCGTTCTGTGATTCTATGTTTCTAAGGTGGGGGACTGTGAGGCTGCTCCAGCTTCACCACAGGAAGGGAGCACAGCTGGTGAGGTTGAGCATTCAGCTGCATGGCCTCAGCATCTGCTCTTCAGCAGCAGTGTTTGCCTTCATGCAACAGAGCTGGGGTGGAGGGAGCCTTCCTTCAACCCCTTGACCTTTCTCCAACCACCCTCCCGACGGCTGCAATATTGCAGGGAAAATTAGCAGGCACTGTAATTATAACTATCAGGAGCAGCTAAGACAAGTTAAATACCAGCTACCTAGGGAGAAATTATGATGCCAGCCAGGAGGATCCAAATGCCAGAATCCTTGGCTGTAATTTTACTGAGTCGCCAATTACAGCTCCACCAGGCAGCCAGCTCTACCTTGGAAACGGCAGGCAGGTATATATTTAGCTGCTCCAGAAAACTTTATTTTTTTGGGGGGGTGGTGGTGGAGGAGGAGGAGGAGGAAGAGGAGGAGGCAGGGGGCAGCAATGGAGCAAGTCCTCACTAATCTGCTCTTGGCTAATCCCCAGGCTTTTAGCATCTGCACACAGACACACAAAAGGCAGCGACTCCGTTTCCCACTTCTCAGCAAGGATTTCACAGCAGAGGTGTGGTTGCATCAATGCTTCTTTTCTCTGCCACGTACCAGAGGTGGGTGTCACAACCCCCATTAATGAGTAGGTAAACCAAGGGTCAGTGGTTTGACACAAAAAGACCTTAAAAACCCCCATGATTTCCTGACTTTCCCAGACTTGTGCCCAGTCACTGTGGTCCTGGTCCTGCTGGGTTTATTTTACTCATCGAGCACCGCAGTGGATTATTATACCCCTAAAAATAAAATAAAATAAAAAGAAGAATAAAAAGCGAAAAAAAAAAAAAGCAAAGCAGCATTGTCAGAAACAATTAAAACTGTAATTGCAAAAATAAATGGAAGAAGGGCCTCTCGTGGTGTTTTATTCTGGCTTTTTATTTTTAATTGGAATTGTTCTCATACTCGCTAATGGACAAAAGTGCAGCCAGTTGCAGAGCTTTGGATGTGAAGGGGCAAAGCTGCCCTGGCCTTTGGGTTTCCTTAATTGATAAACAGCAGGGCAGACCCCATGAGTGAAGAGAATCATAGAACAGGTTGGTGGTGGAGTTGCCATCCCCGGAGGTGTTCAAGAAACATGAGGACATGGCACTTTGGGACATGGCTTAATGGCCATGGTGGTGGTGGATTGCTGGTTGGACTTTAGGCCTTTTCCAACCAAAACAATTCCAGGATTCTTGGAATCACAAAATGCATCAGCTTGGAAAGGACTCTCGAAGATCACCTTGTCCAACCCCCCTGCATGGTGAGCAGGGACACCTCCAAAATATGCCTTAAAATACAGGAGAAAAGCATCTCTGTATTATTTAGTTTAGTGAAAGACAAGATTCCACTTGTCATAGAATCATGGAATGGGCTAGGTTGGAAGAGCCCTTAAAGATCATGGACCTGGGCAGGGACACCTTCCACTAGTCCAGGTTGCTCAAGGCCTCATCCAACCTTGAACACCTCCAGGGAGAGGACATCCACAGCCTCCCTAGGCAACCTGTTCCAGTGTCTCACCACCCTCACTGGAAAGAATTTCTTCCTCATCTCCAATCTCAATCTCCCCTCATTAAGCTTCAGTCCATTTTTTCCCATCCTATCCTACCTGCCTAAGGTTTTTAGCACCACCTATGAACGCTCCTCACTGACAATCAGCTGCTGTTGGTTCCATTTTACAGCTGGGGAAACTGAGGCAGAGAGGAAGGAGAGGCTACCTTAAGCTCTGGTGGTTTTTTAATGGCAACCAAGGAGAAAACCCAGGGGAAACTGAGGCAGAGAGGAAGGAGAGGCCACCTTAAACTGTGATGTCTTTTTAATGGCAACCAAGGAGAAAACTCAGGAGAAACCTCCCTCCAACCACTGAAACACAGACTCCCTTGTCTTAAAAAACCCAACCAACCAAACAAAAGAAACAGAATAATAAAAAGCCAATATTTCTTAAATGCAGATAAAACTCTCAAGCCTGGAAATCTTGAGCAGCTGTTGTTTTATGTCTTTATGAACTGTACTGATGCCTGTAACAAAAGGTCGGGCTGCTGGCAGCACAGAGCCCTCCCCTCCCTTCCCTGAGACATTTTAACACCGTGTGAATATTTGCCACAGCAGCGCTTCAACCCCTGCCTGCCTCTCACCTTTGCTGCTAGAGATGATTCCACCACTGTGATGCAGCTGGGATAAAACACAGCCCAAGGTTTCCAGCCAGGATTTAGCCCCTTGGGATTGCTGACAGTGCTGGGGACCTGCCAGCCATGCCCCCATAGCAACCCAGGGATGGATGCCTGTGCCCCGCAGCTCGCAGGGCGCGCAGCCAAGAAACATCGTGCACAGAAAGCTGAGACTCGGTGGCACTCTTCCCAAAAGCAGAGACTTAATCCTTGTTTCCACATCAAATCCCAGCTGGGAAATTAAAAAGTGACCTTCTTCAACCTCTTTGTCCATTACCAGTGTGTTCCTTGCTCTGTTTTGTGTCCCAGACCGGGGGGGTAACAGAGGTTACCGCTGCCAGCTGAGCACCTGCCCTGCTCCACGTCCAGAAGGTCTTTTTGTTTCAGAGTCAGGTATGAGGCAGCTGGATTTTCATTTTAACAGTAGGCAGACAATTTGCAAACTGCCTCGAGCTCCCCAGAGAGGAAAGGTGCATGATTATTAGGGGAATTATTTGTTCTTACAATAAAAAGTAGTTGAATTACCAACAATCTCTGCTTAAAACAGAGGAATCATTTGCTGACGATGTAAGATGACCTAGAAGCTGCCTGTAGATGGAGCTTTCGTTTCTGCAAGGATTTCGTTGCTCAGCCTCCCACCAAAAAAAAGAAAATTAAAAAAATAAAAGGGTGGGGAACTGGAAATGGAAGGGCCCAAAATCCAATACAGGAAAACCACAACCAGCCTGAAAGGCCTTTGGGTTTCCTCCACTGCTAACACACGGTTCTGCTCGCTCTCTTCTCCTCCTTTCTGCAGTGAAAGTGTGGTTAAAGAGCAGGTCTCAGAAAGGAAAGAGCTTTCCTTAGCCCTGGATGACTCCAAGGCTCAGCCCAACTCATGACAAGACAGCAACCCCATATGAAGCAGGATGGGAGAGGACTGACCCTTCCAGACCTAGCAGCATCACGACTAATTCTGCAACAGCAACCAGCTGGAATCACAATTCTCTGCTTCTCAAGGCCCAATTCCTTGGTTTAAACCCCAAGGAAAGTGCCATTTTGCAGGGAGGACAGCAGAGGACACCACATCTGCTCTGGGTGTACAGACCATGAGAAAGCTCCATCATGGACCCCATGCTAGATACCTACCAAAAGCATCACCCCCATGGAAAGACTGCTCAGGGATGTTGGCCCTTCCTGGCGTTTCATAGGATATGGCAGTCTGCAAATAAATCCCAGCCACATCCTCGGGATGTGGCAGCCCTTTGGGCTGCTGTGTTCAACCCATGGTTGACACCTCTTGGGGTTGCTCCATGTGGTGTCTTGTCCACCTCCAGACTCAAGGGAAGACAGAAAACTGCTACTCAGAGGAGAAGTAAGGAAATAGAATCATAGAACCATTTCAGGTGGAAGAGACCTTTAAGACCATTGAGTCCCACTGTTAAACCACCACTAAACTATGTCCCTCAGCACCACATCTACACAGCTTTTCTATCCCTTCAGGGATGGGGACTCCACCACTTCCCTGAGAAGCCAGGATGGGAGGTGGGACCATTGGAAAACAGCAGTACAAGAGAAGATGGGAGAAATGGAAGGTAAATGGAAGCTGGAGGCAAAAAAAACTGACTGCAGCAGGGAAAAACTAAACTTGAGGATAAAAGGAAGGGGGTGACAGCTTGGCCAGGAGCAGCTGGCAAGGGGTAAATGGGTAGAGCAGAAGTGTTTTTGGGGCAAGGGACTCTTCTAAGAACCTTTGAGACACTCAGTGTCCCACCAAGGGATGCAGAGTTTCTTATGGGAAGGCTGAAACACCCCAGTGCTCCAGGGCTGGCTGCTTCACAATCATCCCCTCTCCCAAACTAGACAGAGAAGAGGACAGAAGCTTTAGGAGAAAATTAAAAAAAAAAAAAAAAAAAAAAAAAAGAGATCCAAGTCAGCCCTCTGCTGGCAGCAGGCTCGGCTGGAGCTGAAGCCATGGGGTCCCTGGGGAAAGGGCTCAGCACCCTACACAGTGCATCTGCAGCAGGCCCCCATCCTGCTCTAACCTTGGAGCCTTGGAGGGTCCCAATCCCACGCTTCACTGGGGAGACAGAGGAATTCAGACAGTGAGGAAATGAGCACCAAGGCCAAAGGCATCCCTCCAGAGGATTGTCTCCTCTTTAAACTGCCTTGCTCACTCCAGCTCAGGTTAATCATTGCTGCTGTTCAATTATGAAGTACACAAGGAAACGTGCCCTCTGCTCTCCTGCTGTGCCACGGCCCCCCAGTTACAGGGGATGATGACAAGTGGGTCCCATTGGGTTCCTGGCTGAAACCAAGGAATAGGGATGTGCCCAGCACAGGCAACATCCCAAAGTCTAGCAGGCCCTGTGCTGGGAGGCACACAGACAAACAACCAACACCTCTCCCAGCAGCACAGCCCTCAAGCCAGAGACTGGTGCCCACCACCACATTACGCACTGAACATCTCCCTTCTCCAAAGACCACCCCAGCTATGGGAAGCCTGCCTGGTCTCCCTGTCCGTGCCTCCACCACCCAGGCAAGCAGAGCATCCACTGCCCCAGCCAGCACAAGCTCCTCATCCCTGCTGATGGAAAGCACAACACACTCGGCTTGCTTGTGCCATCCCTGTGCCCAGCTTTGGGAAGAGCAGCTGCTCTCTGCTGCAGCTCTGTTCCTCCAGCTCAGAGCCAGTGAGCAGCCAGCCTGACGTTGGGGGGCACACACTGCTGCAGGGAAACCACCAGACTAACTCCTCTGGACTCACTTACTCCAGCCTCACACCCCAACCATCCCTCTGCTGCTTGCTCCAAATCTCAGGGTCGCTTCGCCAGCTGGATTCACCAGCTCAGGTCCTCCCTGGGCTGCCTGAAGCACAACCCAAAGCTCCAGACACGAGCCTACCACCCTCTCAGAAAGGCTGGGCTGCTATCTGCTCATCTGGCCACGTTGCCAAGACGTCTGTAGAGAGCTGCTCTCCTACACGGGTAATGCACCAGGTACACCTGTAACTCATTCAGGGGATGAAAAGGGACACTGCTGTATTGTGCAGCACAGAAGTGGCCCATCTGCATATAAGCCGCCTTGCCTCCCTCCTACAGCAAACAGCATAAGGTAAAACATCCATCAGAATTCATAAGATGCACCCCTGGAGTAAAAGATTGATTTGATATTAACAGATCCGTGCAGAGACTATAAAGTGATCAAGGCGAAACGCTGACACCTCGGAGGCATCGCAGCCCTGGCAAGCCGCTGGCAATGCAGGCAGTGCAGACCCCCCCTCCCGTCCCCTCCCCTCCCCTCCCACACCGACAACACGCACCCAGACAACTTTGGGAGCGCCAGGCAGCAGCGCTCACTCCCTGTCTGCCACCTAAGCCCCTTTGTCAGCACCACGTCTGGCACTGCCAGCACCGCACCGGCACCGACGGGAGGTCGCCAGCCCCCCCGCTGCGACCCCCCCCACACACAACAGCATCACACCAGTCCCCACCAAGGTGTCTCCTGTCACCATGGGAATGAGCCTTCAGCACGCATGCAAAGTCTCCAACCAGTCCCAGGACTCTCAAGCAGCCCTGTTTAGAACGCAGCATCACCCAAAAAGCGGTGGTAGGACATTTCCCACCCCTCTCCTTCCCTCCCCCCCCCCCAAAAAAAAAAATAAAAATAGAGACCCAGCGTCTCCTACCTGAGCGTGGCACTCTCCCCTTGCCGCACAGTCACGTTGTCCATAGCTTTGGGGAAGGTGGCATCTCCGCTGCGCACGGGCACTCCTGCGGGCACAAGGAAGAGCAGCCTGAGACAGAGGACGACTAGGCACCTCCAGGGCAGGGCTAAGCACCCACCGACCCCCATCCTGGGCAGCAGGGACTTTTCCAACAGGCCAAAAAACACACCCGACAAGGCCACCGGGAGCGAAAAGTAAGGGGGTGGGTGGGGGAAGGAAAGATGAGGAGGAGGGAGAGGAAGGAGGGGAGCAAAACAACCGGGGCGAGCGATGCGGAGCTCCACGGAGATCAGGAGCAAGGCAGCCTGCGAGCACTGAGCCTGCCGAGCGGCATCCGGAGGGAGTCCCCAGTATCCTTGGGTGAGGGAGGAGGACGGGAGGGGAGGAGGAGGAGGAAGAGGAGGAGGAGAAGGTGCAGAGCAAGAGATGAAGGTCACAGATGTGTGTCTGCTGGAGACGCTACTTTAAGATTCAGTTGGGCACGCGCTGCGGAGATCTGGCATCAAAAGTTTATAACCCAAGGAGGAAACGTAAGTGTCTCTGGCAGGAAAAAGGGAGGGCGGCCATAAAAAGAGGCTGGGGGAGCAAAAGGGGCTGGGAGTTGGGTTGTTTCCTGGCTGTTGCTCTTTTCTTTAAATAATAGAGGGGGAAAAGAACAGGGGGTGGGGAGGAAACACCCAAAAGCTCCCCAAAATGCCGATTCTGTCGCAAGATCGAAACTTCCCCGCGGAGCTGCAGGCGATGGGATGCGAGGCTGGCAGACGGGGTCTCGCTGCTCCTCGGCTCTCAAGAGGGGGTGTCCGGACACCCCCCCCAAGCCGGGGGGCTCGGGGGTGGGAGGTTGCTCTCAGCTGAAGCAGGGGGCGGCCGGGGCTCGGAGTGGCGGTGGCAGCAGCATCCCAGCGCCGGCCGGCAGCATCCCTGGGCGGCGCGGAGGCTGATTTCCCGGGGTTGTCATGGCAGCGGCTCCATCACTGACCGGCACTTTGGCTCCCGCACCCCCGGCACAGCCCCGCACACACACAGCGGCGGGGAGGGGGGAGCGCGGCGGCAGCGCCTCCTGAACACGCCAGCTCTTAACCCCTGCTGCACCGTGCTCCTGGAGAGCAAGGGGGACCAGGCTGTACCCACCATCCCCGCTCCCTGACACTGAGATCCTGGCAATAGGAAAACCAAGGGCTTTCCACCCCACCACTCACCACAGGACGTCTCCTTTGGAGACACTCAGAGACCATGGTTTGTGTCCTCAAAGGGTAACTGGGGGCATCAAGATCTCATTGACCATCTGCAGGCATCTGTCTTTGTGCCTACAAAAGGAAACCAACCTCACTCTGCCATCTCCCCATGCTGCATCTCCCCAACCAACCTCACTCTGCCATCTCCCCATGCTGCATCTCCCCAACCAACCTCACTCAGCCATCTCCCCATGCTGCATCTCCCCAAACAACCTCATTCTGTCATTCCCCCATGCTGCATCTCCCCAGCCAACCTCATGCTGCCATTTCCCCATGCTGTGTCTCCCCAAGCCAAGACAGAATCATAAAATCATAGAACCATAGAAGCATAGAACCACAGAATTGTTTTGCTTGATAAAGACCTCTAAGATCATTGAGTCCAACTGTCATAAGCTGGACCTCAGTTGGATGTCTTCCTCCAAAGTACATCTACCCCTTCTACTGAATACATCCTGGGGAACCTGTCCCTTCCAGAAGCACAAAGACCAGTGAAAGAATTTTAGCTATTTGGGGAGCCTAACGTCACCCAGAGACCCAAACACAGCTGCTAAAGCTGAAAAAGAGTTTTTGCAAGGGTTTGTAACCCAATTACCAACACAGCAGGTCCATAGTGTTTGGCAGTGGGATGTGCTGACCCTAAATCCACTGCTTGCCACAGGCTAGCACTGCAGAGCTGTGTGCTGGCTCCCAGCACCAACTATGGCTGCAGGCACCAGAGAGATGCTCACTGCAGCTTGGATAAATAGGACAGACCAGGAGCAGAGGGAAGCAGGGAGAAAAGCAGGGCTGAGTTTCCCATCAGGAAGCTCATCAGCTGCTGAGAAGTTGGCTTAAACCCTGGCCATACAGGTTGGCTGCTTTAATGCCAGGCATCCTTCAAGGGGAAGGATGAAGAGGAAGGACACCTCATCTTCATCCTGTCCTGTCTCAGAGAAACTGTGTCTGCTGGCAGGGGGGGAGAAGCAGCAGAATGGAGTCAGCACAAACCCATTGCAGCTCCCCACCAGTGAGACAGCTTGACCCCAGGCACTGCTGTTCTTTATCCAGAAGCAGAGTAAGGTCCAGTGGGGAGGATGCTGCAGGGACCAGAAGCTCTGCTGGGTGAAATGGTGTTGGGATAGGAAACTGTAGACATAGAGTGTGTGTAGCACAAAGACTGCCAGAGCCTCTGCAATTCAGGAAAGGTGAGATTTAAAGGTATATATATATATATATATATATATATAAAAGTCTCTGTCTGAAAGAGCATCTGAGAAGGCTGGAGACATGAACAGATGCAAAGGCAGGGATGCATGAACAGACAGACAGACAACTAAATGGGCTGTTACAGACAGCTGGGCCCAGGTAAGCATATCTGGGGCATCAGGGAGGGGAAAAAGAAGGCAGGACAGGGAATGTTATCAAGATTTACGTAACAGAAACCTGCCCAGCTGGGTAGGGACCCAACAGCCTGGAACAGCCATGCAGGAGACTGCTCGATGTCTGCTTCATACACACTCACCCCCTCAGACACCACTTTGGGCATTCAACAGCAGATGTAGGCAAGGCAGAGCAGCCTCTCCTGCTTTGGGCTTCTGCACCAGCCCATCACAAATATCTCCCAGTCTCACTGCTCTGGTTAACTCCACCTCCTGAGTGAGCAGGCTACCATCCAAGCAAAGGAGCAAGCTGGGACGTGGGGAAGAAAAGGGCAAGGGAAAAAGAATCTGGATGCAAAAGAGCAAGTCAGCAGACACGAAAGCAGAGCCACTTGAGTAGCCAGACAGTCTGCAGACCTGAGGTGGTCTGGGGTAGTCACACTGGTGGCCTCAGCTGAGGTCCATGTCTAAAAATATCGCCTAGCTGAGAGGGACTCAGAGCCTGGCACAGGCCCTGGGGGCACCAGGCATATGGCAGTGGCAGATCCTGCTCCTCACAGTGACATTAACAAGCCCTGACCTTCTCTCATCATCCCAGAGGCTCAGAAAGAAACTGAGACTGCAAGGACGAGTCCCTCCACCTCCTTGTCTCTCGCCTCCCAGCTGATTGTCAATCTCAGCTTTTATTAGTGGTGCAGTTCGGCCTCCATCTCCCTCGGAGATTTCTCCCTCGTTGCTCTAATCAGGAGCTTGCAAATGTCAAGAGTACAGGCCTGGAAGTAATTAGTGAAGGACTGGAGCCCAGGGGCCACAGAGCTGCTCAGCAGCAGCTCTGCTCCAGCATGGGAGCAGCCTGTAGCCACCAGGACCTACGTCCAGCTGCCCTGGATTGGATTCTGCATCCTCCCTGCGGCTCCTGGGTTATTTTCCTCTTCCACACATGGTTCAGGGAATGTTGAGATGCTCACTGTGCAGCAGGGAGCCCAGGTTCCCTGAGATGAATGCAGGGAGAGATGGGAAGACTCCAACAATGTTGGGACCTTATGCCCTTAGCCAGCATCACCTCATAGAATCACAGAGTGCCAGGTTGGAAGGGACCCCAAGGATCATCTCTCCAACCTTTCTAGGTTACAGTGGAGTTGAAATGAGCTGGCCCAGCACCCTGGCAAGCTGAGTATTAAAACTGACCAATGCAGAGGAACCCACTGCTCCCTTGGGAGATGATTCCAATGGGGAAAAATTGTCTTCTGGAGTCCAAAGGGAATCTCCCCAGCAGTAACTTCTCCCCATTGCTCCTTGTCTTTTCTATGGCATTCCTTGTCAAAAGCAAGTCTCTATCCTCCTGGCAGCCACCCTTTATGTCCTGGTCCATGGTGATAAGGTCTCCCTTAAGCCTTCTCTTCTGAAGGTTGAGCAAACCCAGCTCTCTCAGCCTTTTCTCACAATGCAGAGCTTCCTTTTCCTTTTCTGAGATGAATGTTGGTGCCTCCAAACCTTTCAGCCTTGTTAAGAGCTGAAGGGGTTAATGTTGCACCCAGGAAAGGAAAAACCCTGCTAAGCCGCAAGGGAGAGCAGTCCTTGGAGTACCTGAGCTTGCTTAATCAAAGTGCTAATTCTTGCTCCCAGGGATTCATCCTCCAGCACTGGTGGAAGATCTCCAGATCTCCCTCTGGAAAGCCCAGAAAAGCTCTTCCAAAGCCACCGGCTCCTCTCTAGTCCCCAGCTGGCAGACAGCTGCTCAGTCCTTCCTGAACACGGGGCTCTTCTAAGGCATCTCTCTCCTGGGTCACATGGAATCTCTAATCCTGAGCATCTTGGCCACACTATCTGGCCAAGATGTGTGCAGCACCTCCATGGTGAATCAAGAGCTGTGTCTCCTTGGGATCCTGCTACGCACAGATGGTGTCTGGGCTCGGGGCTATAAGATTTTTAACTAATAGCTTTCTTCACTACTATCCCTTCCTCCCTTTTCTCCCACCTCCTCTTTCTCTCCCTCCTTCTCTCCATCTGTCTTTACCCCCTACTCTTCTCCACCTTTTCTCTTGCACACTTGCAGCTGCTAATTTTTCCCCAGCATATTTGGCAATCCATCCCAACACCTCTTCCCCCACACTCTACCGCCCTGCTTCTTCTTGCTTTTCTCATTTTCTGCTGAATATTCTCATTTCTTCACCCAAAAGCAAGAGCACCATGCACAG
This sequence comes from Indicator indicator, assembly GCF_027791375.1. Classification (NCBI taxonomy): domain Eukaryota; kingdom Metazoa; phylum Chordata; class Aves; order Piciformes; family Indicatoridae; genus Indicator; species Indicator indicator. Next base: position 5,720,265 of record NC_072043.1, read on the forward strand.
GCAGGAGGAGCACACACAGCAAAGTAGCACAGCAGGGAGAATCACATTTCACAGTCTTGGGGTAGAGCTGGAGTGGATCTGGAGAAGGGTGACAAAGCTGGGGAAGGATCTAGAGAACAGAGATGGTGAGGAGCAGCTGAGGGAGCTGGGGGTGTTCAGCCTGGAGAAGAGGAGGCTGAGGGGAGACCTCCTTGCTCTCTACAGCTCCCTGAAAAGAGGTGGGGGTTGGTCTCCTCCCAAGGAACAAGGGACAGGACAAAAGGAAATTACCTCAAGTTGCACCAGGGAAGGTTTAGGTTGGACATGAAAAGAAACTTCTTCACTGAAAGGCTTCTTGAACCCCCAGAACAGGCTCCCCAGGCAGGTGGTTGAATCCCCATCCCTGGAGGTGTTTCAAAGGGGCAGAGATCTGCTGTTGAGGGACATGGCTTAGCACCAGCCTTGGTAGAGTTAAGAGACTCGTTGGACCTTAAAAGTCTTTTCCAGCTGAAGCAATTCTGTGATTCCATGAGCACATGGAAAAGGGGGGCACAGCACAACATCCCCACCCCCACCCCACAATTTCCCAGGATGAAAGCCTTAGGACAGCCTTTCCAGGGTGGATTGACCACTGCCTGGCCAATAACACACACAGAGCTCTCCCACTCCACCACTCCCACCCTCTCTCCAGCAGAATTTATTTGTCCCACTTAATTTTTTTCCAGTTGTTTTATCTTCACACTAAATCAGGCTCTCTCTGCAAACTGAACTTTTATTTTCTGTGCTGTTACATTTAATGCATTTTATCACACGAATTTAGCTAAAAAAAAGAAAAACCACACAAAAAACTCAACAAAACACCCAACCAAACCACAACAGCCAGCTGAAGTAACAAAAAAAAAAAACAACCAAAAAAACAAATCCCAGAGCCTCAATTCCTCAAACTGATTGTGGTGCTTGAGCTTGCCTGGGCAGAAAATGCTACCTCAAGGCTCCTGCTCCTTGCTAACACTCAAGTGCTGGACTAGATGAAAGAAGTGGGAGATTCCCCTAGCCCCTGGAACCATTCCAGGTCAGTTGGATGGTGCTCTGAGCAACCTGCTCCAGTTGTAGATGTCCCTGCTCACTGCAGGACACTTGGGCTAGATGGGCTTTCAAGGTCCCTTCCAACCCAAACCATTCCAAGGCCATGTAGCCCCTCCCAAGGTTGGATATTAGGAACAATTTCTTTGCTGCAAGAGTAGTCAGGCACTGAACAGGCTGCCCAGGGAGGTGGTGGTGGAGTCCCCATCCCTGGAAGCATTCATAAAATGTGTGGCCATTGCACTCTGGGACATGGTTGAATGTCCATGGTGGTCTGAAGTTGGACTTGATGACCTTGAAGGCCTTTTCCAACCAAAACAATTCTGTGATTGTATGAAATGCAAGCACAAACCCTTCCCTACTTCCATTAAATCCTTCCAGGAACATGCAAACCCAGCCTGGAGAGGGGGGGTGGGGGGGTCAGAGTGTCCATGTGGTGAGGAAGACCTGCAACACCTCCTCAGCTCCAGCAGGATGGTTGTGGATCTTACTGGGCTCACTTTACACTTAATGCTCAGCGTGCAGCTGAAGTCCTCAGCTGACCCAGAGCCATATGGTGTGCTTAAACTGCCTGTAAACCTGACAACTGGAACTCAAACTGGAGGTGGCTCTGCAGACACCCACCTCAGGGAGTTAAAAGCAGCCTCCCTCCCTACACCAAACACGAAGGAAAACAAAACCCCCTCTGCCAACACCCTGTGCTGCTCAACCCATGCTCCAAGGGGCTGAACTCCCCAGGCATGGCAGGACCCTGTGGAGCCATCACAACAACTGTGGGCCTTAAAGAGCTGGAAATTTCATTTTCCAACAGTGCTTCTGACAACCATCCAGGATTTTTTTTTTTAATTATTATTATTATCATTTTCTTTTTCCTAAGGAAAGCAAAATGTTACAATTTTCTTTGCCATGCCAAGATTTTTTTTTTTTTTGGTGCCATTCCTGTTGGTATTTAGTGCATTTGGCCAAGTTTTCCACTCCCATGTTGTCTTTCCCTTAAAAGCTGACTCTTCAGGGAAGGGGCAGAGGGGGATGATTACAGACATGTGGCATTTTGCTTCACTGCCAAAACATTTCCATATCAAAACACACTAAAGTTCAGCCTGCTTCATGGAGGACATTGCAAAAGAGCACCACAAAACATCCCATCACACCTCACAGGCCCTGCTGGCATCCATCAAAGAGATGCTTCCAGCAGCCTGGTCCCAAATTTTCTACATCTCTTGGAAGCAGAGGGAAAAATCACACCTGGGCCAAAAGGAGAGAATTGGAGCATTAGAGAAGAAAGTGTAAGGGTGGGGAGGACCTTCAGCTGGGCTTCCTTGGGTGGGAGATGGATCTCTGATCCAAGGAGGGGTTTGCTCATGAGCAGGATGAGGCCAAACCCTCTTTGGACCAGCGAGCAGCAATTAAAAGTTTCTCTGCTTCAGTATTACCCCAGAGGACCTGGGTTTTCCAGAATGGGGCTGCTCAGAAGAACCTGAACATGGTACAGATACCTGTAGGTGCATCATGGGCATGCTGCAGCTTGAGGGCCCATCATGCATGGCAACAAGGCTGTAGGACAGGTTGCTGCTGAGCACAGAGCCCATGTGCCACCCCAGACAAGGGCAGAGTAGGCAGGGCAAGGGTAGAGGAGGCAAAATGCCCTTTCTTGCTCTGAAGTCTCTGAGCTGAAGGGGAAATGGAAGGGGATGAGGGAAGCAGACAGGGGAAGGAAGAGCTGCTCCAGCCACCCATGGCCCAAAGTCCTACTTAGAGAGAAGGGAGAGAAAGTAGGTTATGAACATTGGAGGCAGATGAGCTGCTGTAAACAGGGCAACAGCACTGCACACTCCCACAGGCACTCATCTGCTCAGAGCATGACCAAGCACAGAGCACCACAATGCCCTCATTTCCTCCCCACTGCCATCTCAAAGGGCACCCTCCTAGCCCCAGAGTGAGTGCCAGGGATAGGAGCTGATGCTGAGATGCCCTTGTGGAAGATCTGGTGGTGATGGACTCCATCTTTGCAAAATCCCCTGCCAGCCTAGAGAAAGCTGAGAGCCACACAGGCACTTGGCTACCCACCATGCATGAGCATCTCAGCTTCATCCTAAGCCCTACAGATGAGCCTCACTCAGTGTTAGGAGGTGGAGGTTTGAACTTAGCAAAAGCCACAGCAAACGTTCAAGCGCCACAAGCCGAACCTGAGAGTGCTGAGGGAAGAGAGAGAGGAACCAATAAGAGGCCATGAACAGGGTCGTGGTCATCATCTGAGGGCACTGGCCACCTCAAGATCCAGGGGGCCAAAAGCCTGGACAGGCTTGGAGTCATCTCTGAGACCGAGGAGTTTGGAAAGATGTGCAGAAGGCAATGAGCTCTGAAAGCAAGAGAGGCAGGCTGGGTTTGCTGTGGTTTCTCTAGCATCAGTATCTTACTCAGGTCTCATCTACTGACTTCTCACTGGGACAAGGCTCCTCAAACTCCAAAATTAGTTCCAAAAATTAGTTTAGGAGCAGGAGAAACACCAGAAAAGAGGACCTCTGATCACAGATGGCTCAGCACCGCTGAGCCTGGGCATGCAACATGCATTTGGGTCTTACCAAACATTACATGGGGACAGGCTGAGAGAGTTGGGGCTGTTCAGCCTGGAGAACAGAAGGCTCCAGGGAGACCTTAGAGCAGCCTTCCAGTACCTGAAAGGGCTACAGGAGAGCTGGGGAAGGACTTTTTACAAGGGCTTATAATAACAGGATGGGGGCCAACGGCTTTGAGCTGGAAGAGGGGAGATTGAGACTGGAGATTAGGAAGAAATTCTCTACAGTGAGGGTGCTGAGACACTGGAACAGGTTGCCCAGAAGACTGTGGATGCCTCCTCCCTGGGGGGCATGCAAGGCCAGGTTGGATGAGGCCTTGAGCAACCTGGGCTGGCAGGAGGTGTCCCTGCCCATGGCAGTGGGGGTTGGGTCTAGATGATTCCAACCCAAACCATTCTGTGATTTACTCCAGGGTCTCACCTTGCCAGGGGGCAAGGCAGAGAGCCTCTCAGAGCCCCTCCGTTCCCCCGCCCCCAGGTGCCAAGTGGAGCAGGAAGGTTTCTTGCCTCTCCTGGGAGCGTGACAAGGCTCATTTTGTAGATGCTTGCAAAACGTTTTGCCAGCTCTGAAGAGAAGGAATAGAAGAACAAATAAATAGCTAGCAGAGAGCCCTGCTTACCCTGCTCCTGGAGAGAAGCTGTCGCATAGCCTCTGGGCTTATTTACAAAACACAGAGACGCAGAAATGATCAGAGCAAGGCTCTGGCACTTATGCAAGGTGCTGGGAGAGGAAAGCACCACCAGGATGTCCTGGGAGGCTCAGAAATGATGCCCTCAGCACACATTCAGAACGTGGAAGAAGAGGAAATCTTGTCTACCCATCCTCCTCTGTGCACTAGTAGTTTTCACACAATCACAGAATGGGAGAGGTTGGAAGGGGATCACCCAGTCCAATGCCCCTGCCAAGGTAGGCTGACCTAGAGAAGCTCACACAGGAACACATCCAGGTGGGTTTTGAATGACTTCAGAGATCGAGACACCAACACCTCTCTGGGCAGCCTGCTCCTGGGCTCCATCACACTTCAATTAAATCAGTTCCTCCTCATGTTCAGATGGAACTTCTCATGTTCCAGTTTGTGCCCATTACCCCTTGTCCTGCCACTGGGCACCACTGAACAGAGCCTGGTCCCATCCTCCTGACACCCACTCTGAGTGATGATCAGCATTGATGAGATCCTCCTCAGGCTGCTCTTTTCCAGACCAAACAGCCCCAATTCTCTCAGTCTTTCCTCATCACAGAGATGTTCCAGTTCCTTCAGCATCTCTGTAACCCTTTGCTGTACCCTCTCCAGCAAGTCCCTGTCCTTCTTGAGCTGGGGAGCATGGAACTGCATGAATCACAAAAGCCACCCATCATGGAGCTGGTTGGGCTGGCACAACCTACTCCCATGCTCGGAGTCAGGAGGACCAGGCACCCCTCAGTAAACCTATCCCTGTGCAATACAATCACTGATCACAAGTCCTGGTGCTCTGCACAGCCCTCAGGGCAGCCTGGACCAGACCTCAGACCTGCCTTGGTACCAGTAGAGGACCAAGACAGCAAAATTTAAAACTGTCAGGAGAGGGAGGGACGGAGAGAAAAACTCACCTAATTACCTAGGGATGAATGGCAGCTGTCTCCCCTTTCAAGCACAACTTGTGCCCTGCAACACAAGAGCTGAAGTGCTGCATTTTGTGCTCCATCAGCTCATCACATATCCCTCACCTTCTCCAGCACCATCCTGGTCCCCACTGGCCCCATGCTCACCACCACAGTGCTGCTGGGCAGGTTTGGCAGTGGTGTGAAGCCAGGGAAAGGTCTAAATGCTTGTTCTCAGCCTGTCTGAGCTACCCAAGCTTCACGGGCTGCAAGTCCCAGGAGAAATAAAAATTCTCCCTGTTTTCAGTCTTTCCCCTCTGCAGTCAATGCAGGTGATGTAGTTTTTTTCACCTTTAAAATTCATCCTTCTAAGGGTTGAAGCAAGGGGAGAAAAAAATAAACAAAAACAACCACGAGGTGAGGGAAGGATTCCTGCAGGCTTTGGAAAACTTCCTTGGGAGCAAGATCTGAGCTGTGGGTAAATGCCAGCACAGGTCCTCTGCTCTCTGAACCAGTGGATCTGCTCCCTGCATGTCTGGCTGTTGATTTATTCCCAGTGGTATCAGGCACAACAAGATAAATATGCAAGTGGCAAAGCCGGGGTGGGGATGTGAACATCTCCATCTTCCTGGGTCAGTTTTAATCCATCTTTTAGAGTCAGCCTGGCCTGAGCCATTCACTCCTGACTCCAACCCAATTCTCTTCAAAGCCTGGGTCTGTCTGGATGCTGGGATTAAAATCTAGGTTTGCAGCAAGCAAAACTAAGCATGTTTTATGAGGAAGAGTAACCTTGGGGGAGGGTTTGACTGCAGTTTCAAAGGCTGAGCAAGGTTTCTGTACACAGCACTGACTCTGTTCTGCTTGCTGTCAGCAGTCCCTGCTATCTCCAGCTTGCTGACAACCCAACAATCTCCGACACTGCAGTCAGGAAACAACCTGCAAGCTGCACAGCCTGTGCCATCCCAGTTTGCAGAGAGAATAACCAGCTAGGAAAAGACAGAGGAACCTAAATACCTCTGGAAACAAACAAATAAACAAATAAAAGAGACCTCTCCAAGGTCACCCTGGGAGCTCAGGGTTTTTCCAAGGTACACCATTCCCCCATGGATAGGTAGCCTTGGAGCAGTTTAGGTTGTTGGTGGAGAAGTCCTGAAACAGCCCTGAGGATCTTGCTACCATATTACAGAAAGAATCACAGAATGTTAGGGGCTGGAAGGGACCTTGGGAGATCATCCAGTCCAACCCCTATTCATAGAATGGAATCACAGAATCAGAGAATTGTTTTGGGCTGGAAAAGACTCTAAGATCATCAAGGGCAACCATCAACCCAACACCACCATGGCCATTATAAAAGGGCTCAAAGTGCCATGGCCACACATTTCTCAAACACCTTCAGGGATGGGGACCCCATCACCCCCCTGGGCAGCTTGTTCCACTGCCTGACCTTTCTACCAGTGAAGAAATTGTTTCTAATCTCCAACCTAAACCTCCCCTGGTGCAACTTGAGGCCATTTCCTCTCCTTCTATCACCTGAGACTAGGCAGAAGAGACCAACCCCCACTTCACCACAACCTCTTTTCATGGAGCTGTAAAGAGGTCTCCCCTCAGCCTTCTCCACAACCCCAGCTCCCTCAGCTGCTCCTCATAAGTCTCAGTTCACACCCCACCGATTCAAAGGAGGACACATCACTGCAGAACCATCACCATTCCCACAACAACAGCTCCAAAACGGTCTTCCCAGGCTGGATAAGGTGGGTGGGCGCAAGACACCAGGATCCCCCTGCCCGGGGCTGTTTTTTCCTAGGTAAGAGCATCAAAAAGCAGGACGAGTTTGGAGAGCTCCATCACTCCTCTGCCCAGCCTGCATCTCCTCAGGTACCTTGTTATTGAAGCAGGCATTTGTCATGTTAAGCAGCTGTTGTAAGACAAAGCAGAAGTGCCAAGAAAAAGATGAGCCCTGCAGATGGGCAGCGTTTTCTTCTTAACTGCTTGATTTTTATTTATTTGTGGGTTGTTCCCTGGTTGTTTTGTTGTTTTATTATTGTTTTTTTTCCCCCTCTCCCACCTCCTTCACCCTCTAAAACTCCCCCTGCTATTGTGGCTGGCTCTGCAAGCCACCGTCCTGATAAGCAGCCACTTGCTTGCTTCTCCTGGACCTCGCAGACTCTCCTCCTATTCATCCTTGTTTCTCTGTCGCTACAAATTGGCACTTCTAAAGAGATTTCCAGGCCAAGTATTAACCCCCTCCGGAGCCCAGCTACAGAAACACACACATTATTTGTCAGAGCACAGAAAGGCAGTCAAGCTGTAGGGAAATTTAAGTGACTTGTCTGCAACAGCACCAAGGAGCAAAGAGAGGAGCTGAGACAGACGTCTCTAACTGCCACAGGACCTTCTCCTTTCCTTCCAGCACTGCCAAACCCCTAAAATCCTCAGTCTGCCCAATACATCACCCAAACCAGGCTCCCCTTCAGTGCTAGAAATAGGTAGGTTTAGATTGGGTATTAGGAAGGAATTCTTTGCAGTGAGGGTGGGGAGACACTGGAACAGGTTGCCCTTGGTGATGTGCCCTCCCTGGAGGTGTTCAAGACCAGGTTGGATGAGGCCTTGAGCAAGCTGGGCTGGTGGGAGGTGTCCCTGCCCATGCAGGGGGTTGGAACTGGATGAGCTTTAAGGTCCCTTCCAACCTAAACCATTCTATGAATCTATGAATCATAGAACTGTTTTGGTGGAAAAAGCCCTCTATGGTCATCTGGTCCAACCATCAACTCAACACCACGGCCATTAAACCATGGCCCAAAGTGCCATGGCCACACATTTCTTGAACACCTCCAAGGATGGTGACTCCACCATCTCCTTGGACAGCCTGTTCCAATGCCTGACCACTCTTCCAGTGAAGAACTTTTTCCTAACGTCTAACCTAAACCTCCCCTGGCCCAATTTCAGGGCATTTCCTCTCCTTCTTTTACCTGATACTAGAGAGAAGAGAGACCAACATGACTCAGGAGTCCTGACATCACCCAGCCATATTTAAGCCCCAAACTAGGTTTCCCCTTATTGCAAATTCCAGACCAACCTTCTTCTAGAAAAAAGAAAGAA